>NW_025225415.1:561003-624945 GCF_018294505.1 Triticum aestivum
ACAATACCACATCTAATCATGCCAGTTTGTAATTCCTGATAATATTCTTCTACAGAATTTTTTCCTTGTCTTAAACGCTGCAATTTTTGAAGCAATTCACGTTGATAATATGGTGGAACCCAACGCGTACGCATAGCAGTTTTCAAAGCAGCCCAAGTAGTTGGAATAGGATATAATCTACAATGTTCAGACCACCATACACATGCAAAACTAGTGAAAGCACAAACAGCAGCAGCAACTCGTCTCTCCTCAGGATATTGTAAACATGTAAATCGTTGTTCAGTTTCTAACTCCCAAGTAAGATATATATCAGGAACATATCTACCCTCAAATGGTGGAATATTCAATTTCAGTTTAGGAATATGGACATCATCTCGTACCTGAGGTGGTGGTGGTGCAGGCCTACCATTACGAATATATACCTGAGGTCGACCTGCTGGTGGTGGTGCTGGTGGCTGCTCGTAGATCTGATTTTGATCAACCTCAACCTCATAATCACCCGCATACTCATCATCCTCCTGGGTACCAGCAACAGCAGTAGCAGGAGCCACAGAAGTATCAACAGCAGCACCAACAGTTTGGCCAAATGCAAGAGGAACACGGCTCGCTCGGCGAAGGTCTATTTCGCGACGTGGAGGTAGTCGTTCTTGTTGTTGTTGGAGAGGTGCGTTAGGTGCAGCGGGTGGTGGTGGTGGAAGACGCGCGAGCAATTCATTAAATCTGTTATCGAGCTTTGTTTCGAACGTCTTCTCAAGGCCAGTGATCTTCTCCATGGCCTCTTCAAAATTGTTCAGCACATCTTGCACCTGTTCAGTCATCATTTGCTGAAACTTATCATGAAGCTCCTTGTTCGATAAATTCTCCCAGTCAATCTCGTCGGCTTGTGATCCTGGCATGGTTAGCAGCAATAGAAACACACAAGAATATGATCCTACAGACTACTAAGAAGTGGTGGTGGTGTATCACAAATCCGTCAAGCAAATCTCAAATTCTTACCAGTTCTTACCCAGCAGCAGGCGGTGATCGGCAACCGTTGTAGTCAAAAACTCTCAAAGCTTGGATAGAGCGATTACCAGGGAGAGTCGAACACACGACGTAGATGTATGTGGAGCTGGGAAGGCTTATAGTATGGTAGCAAAAAGGGTCAGCAATAATCAATTCAGAGATGCAAAATTGAATAAACGCTCAACGACGGTACTGTGCTGGTCCTAGGCTAGACTGTGCTAGAGACGCGAGCCTAGAACACCAACAAAATCACGGCGCGGCACGTAAACAAGGGAAAAAACACACTCTGAATCTTTTTTTTTTCCGAAACCTACTCCGGCAAGGAAACACAAATCGGAATCTAGATTGATCCCGAAAACAAACCTAATAAGCAAGGAACTCGAATTGGTGGTGGATATATGGTGGTGGTATATGGCAGCGGTGGTAGTATTTGGATATGGATCGGTGGTGGTATATGGACACGGATTGGTGGTGGTATATGGATACGGATTCGGAGCGGTGGTGGTAGATGGCAGGGGCGATGATGATGGTGCGGCGACGGCGTGACAACTTGTGAACAGAACTCGAAACTCTAAAAGACTAGACGCTAAGACCAGCAACTGAACACGACGATGCAACCGCAAATTCAACAAAGCAAATACAGAAAAGATTATGCAAGGCTCAGATTGGTTCGGATGGGATGAACTAACCCTAATTTTTTTTTGGCTTTTTCGTGGACTATAGGTATGAAGAACAGACTCGATCTAAACTACGAAAAACTGTAAAATCTCACCGAGCAACCTGGAAATCTGATACCACTTGATAGAGGCAAAGGTGTCCCGTCTTTCGATGAGATGATGGATTTCGCTTTGGTGGAAGTCGACTTTGACGATCCGACTACGAACGTGCGAGGATGTCGCGCCTTAGCAATCGCTAAACCAACTCCGAGAGGTTATTGACCACGCCGGAGCACGATCAACCTGACCACGAGGGTCTGTTTCCTGCGAGCAAACGAAGAACAAGCAAGAAACTGAGATTGCAATCTGGATATTGCGAATATAAGATGAAAGCTTTATTGATCAAGGTGGGGTTCTGTGACGCCTTTGTCTGGTCGTTGAACACAAACGAAGTACGCGAAGTTGCAGCTATGGCGAACTTTTAATCTAAACAAAACCCAAAGTCTAAACGATGCCCTAAGGGCTGTATATATGGAGGAAGAGGGGGGGAATTTCGTGGCCCTTGGTGGAGGGGTCCGAAATCAACCCTATCTCTTGTTTCCCCACACATACGGACTCTAAAAATAGCCTATACTTATGTATTTCGAAATTACATGGGCCTGGCCCAATAATAAGGTGACGCAGCACCTAAAATAGCCTCGGGACGAAATTTATGAAGTGGCATCTTGTATATTTTGTCCAAGGCTTCATGCACCCATTATGGTGGCTTCAAAGTCCTGAAATCATCACTTGTAACTCCATTCTTGTTCTTGCTCCAATGTTCATCCTTCTCCAAGCTAGGCCCTTCATTTGTAAGCAAAACAAATGTATCCAATTTAGGCAGCATCATATTCTCATGAACATTAGAATCATTACCAAGAAACGGAAGTACCTGGTAATTTAGTTGGCGTGCACGAGCTCTAGTAATTGGTCCAGTATGTATAGGAGCAGGGGCTGTGGGTGTAACAATTGTATTGATGTCCTCATCATCCTCCCCTTCTTGAAATGAAGTCGTCCTCGACGGAAGTTCATCTTCCTCACCCAAATAAGGCTTCAAATCTGCAATGTTAAAAGTGGGACTAACCCCAAAATCTGCAGGCAGCTCAAGTTTATATGCATTATCATTTATTTTCTCTAACACCTTAAAGGGACCATCAGCACGTGGCATTAACTTTGATTTGCGCAAATTAGGAAATCTATCCTTACGCAAATGTAACCAAACAAGATATCCAGGTGCAAACACAACATGTTTTCTACCCTTATCTCCAGCAAGTTTATATTTAGCATTCATGCGCTCAATGTTTTCCTTAGTTAACTCATGCATTTTTAAAATCAATTCAGCACGTTGTTTACCATCAAAATTAACCTTCCCCGAAGATGGAAGAGGCAACAAATCAATAGGTGCACGAGGTCGGAAACCATACACAACTTCAAAAGGGCACATCTTAGTAGTAGAATGCAATGAACGATTATAAGCAAATTCAATATGAGGCAAGCATTCCTCCCACATTTTCTTATTATTCTTCAAAACAGCCCTAAGCATAGTAGACAACGTTCTATTGACTACTTCAGTTTGTCCATCAGTTTGGGGGTGACAAGTAGTACTAAAAAGCAGTTTAGTCCCCAACTTAGCCCATAAACATCTCCAAAAGTGGCTAAGAAATTTAGTATCACGATCTGAAACAATAGTATTTGGCACACCATGCAAGCGAACAATTTCACGAAAGAACAAATCAGCAACATTAACAGCATCATCGCTTTTATGACATGGTATAAAGTGTGCCATTTTCGAGAATCTATCCACGACAACAAATATGCTATCCCTCCCCTTCTTTGTTCGAGGTAAACCTAAAACAAAGTCCATAGATATATCCTCCCAAGGAACACTAGGTACAGGCAAAGGCATATATAAACCATGAGGATTGAGTCGTGACTTAGCTTTTTGACATGTAGTGCAGCGAGCAATAAAACGCTCAACATCCCGTCTCATCTTTGGCCAAAAGAAATGTGTAGCAAGTACGTCCTCCGTCTTCTTCACGCCAAAGTGTCCCATTAATCCTCCTCCATGCGCCTCCTGCAACAACAAAAGACGAACGGAGCTAGCTGGAATGCATAGCTTGTTAGCACGAAACACAAATCCATCGTTAACAACAAACTTGTTCCACATTCTTCCTTCTTTACAATTCTGCATTACATCTTTAAAATCAGCATCATGCACATATTGATCTTTGATGGTCTCCAAACTGATGAGGACATGACTACCTTGGATATGACCAAAAATATTGCATATATGCATATTTGTCAGGTGATTTCTAGTGCAAACTATTTAATAATCTATTTATGTTATCCAGAACGAAAATACTTCACACACTTTTGTGTTTTGTCTAATTGCAGGTGTATGGGACATTTGTACAATCCACATATGAAGATAAGGAAGAAAGAGATGTTTATTTGCTGTCCAAAAAGTTCTCTCACGTCACTTTTGGCCCAAGAGAAGATAGAGTCCAAGTCTCTCACGTTCTGGATTCAGATTCGGACTGCACAGACACATCTGACTCAAAACGGACACAAGTTTTTCATACGGACTCCGAATTGGGTGATTCTTTTTTTGTTGGAAACTAGATTTCGTGCACTTTCCAACCAATTGGAATCACCTTCAAATTCGTCCGGAGCGTTGAGTTGTGGATGAAACAATCTGATGCTGCAGCAGAATCCGAGTCAAACTACCAGTCCAAAGGTGTTACATCACCTCCACTTGGGCCCATTGGCCTTGTACGACCTAGATTTAGTTTTAGGCTGCCTTGGGACGTCCTCCCACCTCCTTGGCCGCCACCCCTTGCTCCTATATAAGTAGATCAATCTAGTAGCTTTTCCTTGGGATTTGTTTAGTTAAAAGTTAGCCATTGCAACTTCGTGTACTTCGTTTGTGTCCAACGACCAGACCAAGACCGCTTACGGATCCCCACCTTTATCAATACTTCATATATACTCGCAATATTCAGATTGCTTTTATCATATTCTTGCTTGTTCTTCGATTGCTTGCAGGAATAGACCTTCGTGGTCAGGTTGATTGTGCTCCGGCGTGATCAATAACCTCTCGGAGTTGGTTTAGCGATTGCTAAGGCGCAACGTCGTGCACGTTTGTAGTCGGATCGTCAAAGTCGTCTCTACCAAATCGATAGTTATCATCTCATCGAAAGATCGGGACACCCCGCCTCTATCAAGTGGTATCAGTTTTCAGGTTGCTCGGTGAGAATTTCCAGTTTTCCTAGATTAGATTTATTTTCTTACCTATTGTCCAAGAAAAAGCCACAAAAAAGAGTTAGATCTATTCATCCTTGGTCCAAGCCAGTCTGAGCCTTTGCAATTTTCTTTTCATTGCTTGCATAGTTGAATTATCGGTTGCATCGTCGTGTCGAGTTGCTGGTCTTAGTGTCTAGTTCGTTTAGAGTTTCGAGTTCTGTTCACATTAGTCACGCCACCGCTGCATCATTATCTCTTCCGCTATCCACCACCCATCCATCAATTTCCACCACGTGCTACCCACCATTCATTGTCATAATAATAGTTGAGATCGTTCACATCTTCACTTGATCCAATCTGCATCTTATCTAGTTTGTTTTGGAAAGAGGGAGAAAAAAAGAGAGAAAAAACGAGAAAAAAAAGGAGAAAAAAAGTCAGAGAGAAAAAAAGGAGAGAAAGAAAAAAAAGTGTGAGGAAAAAAAAAGAGAAGAAAAAAAAACAAAAAAATCGGCACAAACTTTTTCAGAGGAAAGTTGGAGACAAAGTTGTTGATATATCCTGCTTGGCTGTTGTTTCACCTCATTATCTTTACTGCCGTTGTGATCTTCACTTATATCTTGCTGTCCAGAGCTACTTAGTATCCTTCATTGATGCTAGTTGTGCTACGACGTGACCTCATTAGTGTTCTAGGCTCGCGTCTCTAGTCCGGTCTAGCCTAGGACCAGCACAGTACCGTCATTGAGCGTTTATTCAACATTGCATCTCTGAATTGATTATTGGTAATCTTTTGCTACCATATATAGCCAACCCAGCTCCACATATTTCTACACCGTGTATACGTACGCTCCCCTGGCAATCGCTTTACTCAATATTCGGAGTTACTTGACACCGCTGGTTGCCGATCACCGCCTGCTGCATGGTAAGAACTTGTAAGACATTGATACTTGCTTTACTGTGAGCGTTTTACCACCACATCCTAGTAGTTATACGAACCTTATTTTTGGGTTTTGTTTCTTGTTCTACTAATCATGACAGGATCCAGAGTCAATTCATGGGCTTTGTCGATCGCGGGAGATGTGCCACCACTTTTGCAAATACCACAACCGTCACGAGAGGTGCACAAACATCCAAATGCACATGATCAGGTTAATGTATCTATACCACCATTTAATGGCTATTTAAAACCTGCTTTATATATTGAATGGGAGTTCGACATAAAAAATATATTTGCTTCCCATAATTTCAATGAACATAAAAAGGTTAAGGTTGCGGTTGGTTCTTTCACTGGTTATGCTTTGGTTTGGTGGAGTGAATATTGTCGGTTACACCCTGATTATATACCTACTACTTGGGATGATTTGAAACTTGCCATGCGACATACTTTCGTCCCTGCTTATTATACTCGTGACATGATTAAGAAGTTGCAACACTTAAAACAAGGTAGTGAAACTGTAACAAAATATTATGATGATTGACAAACTACCTTGTTGCATTCTTCTTTAGAAGAAAGTGAAGATGATTTTATGGATAGATTTTGGGGAGGATTAAACCGTGATATTCAAGAGATACTAATTCATGAAGAGTGTTATCCTATGGACCATTTGTTTCATCTTGCTTGCAAAGCTGAACAGGAAATAAAACGATGTGTTGGCCACGAGGAGAACAAGTGCACGGTGCACATTCCAAGAGTTGATATGATTGTTCCTTCAACTACTAGGCATACTATGACAACCACATCCGTTGTTGTCAGGACTACATCACCTCCACCATGTGACACATCGCCCCCGAGAGTGGCTACATCATCTGAGTTGATCATAAGAGGTAATGACAAAGGTACTGATCTTCCATCTCTACATGAGAATGATGAATGTCTTGTCAATTTGAATGCACCATCTGATGAGCTACCCACTACTTTGATCACACCACCTATTTTAGAGGACTACGTTGATAATTTGACTTTGCCATGTGATCAAACAACTGAAATACCAACAATTTTGAGTGCACCCATTGAATTAACTGTTGATGCAAAAGAACCAATGTTTAATCATTTTGATATGACCTCTAATCTTGGTGATGATTCTGTGTTGAATGACTTATTGCATGTTTGCTTATTTAAGCATGTTGTAGCATGTAAATTTGATGCAAGTAAGGTTTATTCACCAATGTTGGGATGGTTTAATGATGAACATTGTCAATCTTTTGAAATGAATAAGAGCTTCACTTATATGTGCAAACTGAGTTGCAATATTTTCATGCCTTCAACTTCTTGTGCTAATTTTTTGGCTTTACATTTTATGAACTATGCAAGTTACTCATCTATTCATGTGTCATATATGCAAAAATTAAGGGAAGTAAAAATGGATGACATATACATATACAACATGTACACCTTGTCTCTTTTGTTAGCCACATTTCAGATTAACCAACGCCGAGGACGGCTTTATTTTCAAGAAGGGGAGGATGATGAGGACATGACTACCTTGGATATGACCAAAAATATTGCATATATGCATATTTGTCAGGTGATTTCTAGTGCAAACTATTCAATAATCTATTTATGTTATCCAGAACGAAAATACTTCACACACTTTTGTGTTTTGTCTAATTGCAGGTGTATGGGACATTTGTACAATCCACATATGAAGATAAGGAAGAAAGAGATGTTTATTTGCTGTCCAAAAAGTTCTCTCACGTCACTTTTGGCCCAAGAGAAGATAGAGTCCAAGTCTCTCACGTTCTGGATTCAGATTCGGACTGCACAGACACACCTGACTCAAAACGGACACAAGTTTTTCATACGGACTCCGAATTGGGTGATTCTTTTTTTGTTGGAAACTAGATTTCGTGCACTTTCCAACCCAATTGGAATCACCTTCAAATTCGTCCGGAGCGTTGAGTTGTGGACAAAACAATCTAATGCTGCAGCAGAATCCGAGTCAAACTACAAGTCCAAAGGTGTTACATCACCTCCACTTGGGCCCATTGGCCTTGTACGACCTAGATTTAGTTTTAGGCTGCCTTGGGACGTCCTCCCACCTCCTTGGCCGCCACCCCTTGCTCCTATATAAGTAGATCCATCTAGTAGCTTTTCCTTGGGATTTGTTTAGTTAAAAGTTAGCCATTGCAACTTCGTGTACTTTGTTTGTGTCCAACGACCAGACCAAGACCGCTTACGGATCCCCACCTTTATCAATACTTCATATATACTCGCAATATTCAGATTGCTTTTATCATATTCTTGCTTGTTCTTCGATTGCTTGCAGGAATAGACCTTCGTGGTCAGGTTGATTGTGCTCCGGCGTGATCAATAACCTCTCGGAGTTGGTTTAGCGATTGCTAAGGCGCAACGTCGTGCACGTTTGTAGTCGGATCGTCAAAGTCGTCTCCACCAAATCGATAGTTATCATCTCATCGAAACATCGGGACACCCCGCCTCTATCACAAACCAAATATTTTGAAGTCAAGTTGTGAAAGCATAGTATAGCGACGAGACAATGCATCAGCAATAACATTTTCTTTTCCCTTCTTGTGTTTAATGACATAAGGGAAAGTCTCAATGAATTCAACCCATTTAGCATGTCTACGATTCAGTTTAGCTTGACTTTTAATATGTTTCAAAGATTCATGATCAGAATGTATAACAAATTCTTTGGGCCATAAATAATGTTGCCATGTTTCTAAAGTCCGAACAAGAGCATATAATTCTTTATCATAAGTAGAATAATTCAGACTAGGCCCATTCAATTTTTTAGAAAAGTATGCAACAGGTTTGCCATCTTGTAATAACACACCTCCTAATCCAATTCCACTAGCATCACATTCAAGCTCAAAAGTCTTATTAAAATCAGGAAGTTGGAGTAAAGGAGCATGTGTCAACTTATCTTTCAATACCGTGAAGGCTTCTTCCTGTGCGGTACCCCAAAGAAAAGGCACATCTTTCTTTGTAAGCTCATTGAGAGGTGCAGCAATGGTGCTGAAATCTCTCACAAAACGCCTATAGAATCCAGCGAGGCCAAGAAAACTCCTCACTTGTGTGACCGTTTTGGGCTGCGGCCAACTCTCAATAGCTTCAATCTTGGCTTTATCAACTTCAATTCCCTGTGGAGTAACAACATAGCCAAGAAAAGATACTCGGTCGGTGCAAAAGGTGCACTTCCCAAGGTTACCAAACAAACGTGCATCACGTAGAGCAATAAAAACAGCACGTAAATGTTCCAAATGTTCTTCCAAAGATCTGCTATAAATCAATATGTCATCAAAGTAAACTACCACAAATCGTCCAATGAAAGCACGTAAAACTTCGTTCATTAATCTCATGAAAGTACTAGGTGCATTAGTTAAGCCAAAAGGCATGACTAACCACTCATATAATCCAAACTTAGTTTTAAATGCTATTTTCCATTCATCTCCCAATTTCATACGAATTTGATGGTAGCCACTACGCAAATCAACTTTGGAGAATATTGTAGAGCCACTCAATTCATCAAGCATATCATCTAGTCTAGGAATAGGATGACGATAACGAATAGTAATATTATTAATGCCTCTACAATCAACACACATACGTGATGTACCATCCTTTTTCGGCACTAGTATAATAGGAACAGCACAAGGACTAAGGGATTCGCGTATATAACCTTTGTCGAGAAGCTCTTGTACTTGACGCATAATCTCCTTCGTCTCCTCTGGATTGGTACGGTATGGTGCACGGTTTGGCAGTGAAGCACCGGGAATTAAGTCAATCTGATGCTCAATCCCTCGAATAGGCGGTAATCCCGGTGGCACGTCTTGTGGAAAAACGTCAGCGAACTCCTGCAAAATGTTAGTGACTGATGAGGACATGACTACCTTGGATATGACCAAAAATATTGCATATATGCATATTTGTCAGGTGATTTCTAGTGCAAACTATTCAATAATCTATTTGTGTTATCCAGAACAAAAGTACTTCACACACTTTTGTGTTTTGTCTAATTGCAGGTGTATGGGACATTTGTACAATCCACATATGAAGATAAGGAAGAAAGAGATGTTTATTTGCTGTCCAAAAAGTTCTCTCACGTCACTTTTGGCCCAAGAGAAGATAGAGTCCAAGTCTCTCACGTTTTGGATTCAGATTCGGACTGCACAGACATACCTGACTCAAAACGCACACAAGTTTTTCATACGGACTCCGAATTGGGTGATTTTTTTTTGTTGGAAACTAGATTTCGTGCACTTTCCAACCCAATTGGAATCACCTTGAAATTCGTCCGGAGCGTTGAGTTGTGGACGAAACAATCTGATGCTGCAGCAGACTCCGAGTCAAACTACAAGTCCAAAGGTGTTACATCACCTCCACTTGGGCCCATTGGCCTTGTACGACCTAGATTTAGTTTTAGGCTGCCTTGGGATGTCCTCCCACCTCATTGGCCGCCACCCCTTGCTCCTATATAAGTAGATCCATCTAGTAGCTTTTCCTTGGGATTTGTTTAGTTAAAAGTTAGCCATTGCAACTTCGTGTACTTCGTTTGTGTCCAACGACCAGACCAAGACCGCTTCCAGATCCCCACCATTATCAATACTTCATATATATTTGCAATATTCAGATTGCTTTATCATATTCTTGCTCGTTCTTCGATTGCTTGCAGGAATAGACCTTCGTGGTCAGGCTGACCGTGCTTCTGGCATCGTCAGTAACCTCAGGAGATTGGTTTAGCGATTGCTAAGGCGCAACGTCGTGCACGTTTGTAGTCGGATCGTCAAAGTCGTCTCCACCAAATCGATAGTTATCATCTCATTGAAAGATCGGGACACCCTCGCCTTTATCAAGTGGTATCAGTTTTCAGGTTGCTCGGTGAGAATTTCCAGTTTTTCCTAGATTAGATTTATTTTCTTACCTATTGTCCAAGAAAAAACCACAAAACAAAAGTTAGATCTATTCATCCTTTGTCCTAGCCATACCGAGCCTTTGCAATTTTCTTTTCATTGTTTGCATTATTGAATTATCGGTTGCATCGCCGTGTCGAGTTGCTGGTCTTAGTGTCTAGTTCCTTTAGAGTTTCGAGTTCTATTCACATTAGTCACGCAGCCGCTGCATCATTATCCCATCCGCTGCCCACCATCCCATCCACCAATTTCCACCATGTGCTACGCACTGTTTATTGTCATAATCATAGTTGAGGTCACTCACATCTTCGCCTGATTTAATCTGCATCTTATCTAGTTTGTCTTGGAAAGAGGGAGAAAAAGAAGATAAAGAAAAAAAAGAGAAAAAAGGAAAAAAAAAGAGAGAAAAAAACGAGAGAAAAAAAAGTCAGAGAAAAAAAGGAGAAGAAAAAGAAAAAAAAAGCGTGAGAAAAAAAAGAGAGAAGAAAAAAAATTGGATCTATCTAGAATCAATCTCGTACCTGAATTCGGATTGGAATCTGTTTTGCGCACTGTTCAGTAAATCAGGTGTATCTTCCTCATACGAAGTCCGTTTTGGCTCCTTGAGTACTCAAATTGAAGATAGCGACGAGCCGCATCTAAATAGTTGCAGAAGCAAGTTCAATATTTGACACCTCAAAATCGGCTTCTAAATAGGTCTTTTTGCCCTCCGAAGTTCGTGAACACAACTTGTTCCAATTTTTGAGGCTAGTTTTAGAATTCTTTGACTCCTCATATCAGCTCGGAATTGAGTGATTCTTTTTGCATTGGAAAGCTTGAGTTAGTAGCATTCTTTGAAAGAATTTATCAGAAAATTGTCTCAAACTTTTCAAGAGGAAAGTTGGAGAGAGAGTTGTTGTATATCCTGCTTGGCAGTTATTTTTCATCATTATCTTCACTGCCGTTGTGATCTTCACTTATATCTTGCTGTCAAGAGTTACTTAGTATCCTTCATTGATGCTAGTTGTGCTACGCCGTGACCTCATTAGTGTTCTAGGCTCGCGTCTCTAGTCCGGTCTAGCCTAGGACCAGCACAGTACCGTCGTTGAGCGTTTATTCAACATTGCATCTTCGAATTGATTATTGCTAATCTTTTGCTACCATATATAGCCAACCCAGCTCCACATATTTCTACACCGTGTACATGTACGCTCCCCTGGTGATCGCTTTACTCAATATTCGGAGTTACTTGACACCGCTGGTTGCCGATCACCGCCTGCTGCATGGTAAGAACTTGTAAGACATTGATATTTGCTTTACTGTGAGCGTTTTACCACCACATCCTAGTAGTTATAGGAACATTATTTTTGGGTTTTGTTTCTTGTTCTACTAATCATGACAGGATCCAGAGTCAATTCATGGGCTTTGTCGATCGCGGGAGACGTGCCACCACCTTTGCAAATACCACAACCGTCACGAGAGGTGCACAAACATCCAAATGCACATGATCAGTTTAATGTATCTATACCACCATTTAATGGCCGTTTTAAACCTGCTTTATATATTGAATGGGAGTTCGACATAAAAAATATATTTGCTTCCCATAATTTCAATGAACATAAAAAGGTTAAGGTTGCGGTTGGTTCTTTCACTGGTTATGCTTTGGTTTGGTGGAGTGAATATTGTCGGTTACACCCTGATTATATACCTACTACTTGGGATGATTTGAAACTTGCCATGCGACATACTTTCGTCCCTGCTTATTATACTCGTGACATGATTAAGAAGTTGCAACACTTAAAACAAGGTAGTGAAACTGTAACAAAATATTATGATGATTTACAAAGTACCTTGTTGCATTCCTCTTTAGAAGAAAGTGAAGATGATTTTATGGATAGATTTTGGGGAGGATTAAACCGTGATATTCAAGAGATACTAATTCATGAAGAGTGTTATCCTATGGACCATTTGTTTCATCTTGCTTGCAAAGCTGAACAGGAAATAAAACGACGTGTTGGCCACGAGGAGAACAAGCGCACGGTGCACATTCCAAGAGTTGATATGATTATTCCTTCAACTACTAGGCATACTATGACAACCACATCAGTTGTTGTCAGGACTACATCACCTCCACCATGTGACACATCGCCCCCGAGAGTGGCTACATCATCTGAGTTGATCATAAGAGGTAATGACAAAGGTACTGATCTTCCATCTCTACATGAGAATGATGAATGCCTTGTCAATTTGAATGCACCATCTGATGAGCTACCCACTACTTTGATCACACCACCTATTTTAGAGGACTACGTTGATAATTTGACTTTGCCATGTGATCAAACAACTGAAATACCAACAATTTTGAGTGCACCCATTGAATTAACTATTGATGCAAAAGAACCAATGTTTAATCATTTTGATATGACCTCTAATCTTGGTGATGATTCTGTGTTGAATGACTTATTGCATGTTTGCTTATTTAAGTATGTTGTAGCATGTAAATTTGATGCAAGTAAGGTTTATTCACCAATGTTGGGATGGTTTAATGATGAACATTGTCAATCTTTTGAAATGAATAAGAGCTTCACTTATATGTGCAAACTGAGTTGCAATATTTTCATGCCTTCTACTTCTTGTGCTAATTTTTTGGCTTTAGATTTTATGAACTATGCAAGTTACTCATCTATTCGTGTGTCATATATACAAAAATCAAGGGAAGTAAAAATGGATGACATATACATATACAACATGTACACCTTGTCTCTTTTGTTAGCCACATTTCAGATTAAGCAACGCCGAGGACGGCTTTATTTTCAAGAAGGGGAGGATGATGAGGACATGACTACCTTGGATATGACCAAAAATATTGCATATATGCATATTTGTCAGGTGATTTCTAGTGCAAACTATTCAATAATCTATTTGTGTTATCCAGAACAAAAGTACTTCACACACTTTTGTGTTTTGTCTAATTGCAGGTGTATGGGACATTTGTACAATCCACATATGAAGATAAGGAAGAAAGAGATGTTTATTTGCTGTCCAAAAAGTTCTCTCACGTCACTTTTGGCCCAAGAGAAGATAGAGTCCAAGTCTCTCACGTTTTGGATTCAGATTCGGACTGCACAGACATACCTGACTCAAAACGCACACAAGGTTTTCATACGGACTCCGAATTGGGTGATTTTTTTTGTTGGAAACTAGATTTCGTGCACTTTCCAACCCAATTGGAATCACCTTCAAATTCGTCCGGAGCGTTGAGTTGTGGACGAAACAATCTGATGCTGCAGCAGACTCCGAGTCAAACTACAAGTCCAAAGGTGTTACATCACCTCCACTTGGGCCCATTGGCCTTGTACGACCTAGATTTAGTTTTAGGCTGCCTTGGGATGTCCTCCCACCTCCTTGGCCGCCACCCCTTGCTCCTATATAAGTAGATCCATCTAGTAGCTTTTCCTGGGGATTTGTTTAGTTAAAAGTTAGCCATTGCAACTTCGTGTACTTCGTTTGTGTCCAACGACCAGACCAAGACCGCTTCCGGATCCCCACCATTATCAATACTTCATATATATTTGCAATATTTAGATTGCTTTATCATATTCTTGCTCGTTCTTTGATTGCTTGCAGGAATAGACCTTCGTGGTCAGGCTGACCGTGCTTCTGGCATCGTCAGTAACCTCAGGAGATTGGTTTAGCGATTGCTAAGGCGCAACGTTGTGCACGTTTGTAGTCGGATCGTCAAAGTCGTCTCCACCAAATCGATAGTTATCATCTCATTGAAAGATAGGGACACCCTCGCCTTTATCAGTGACAGCAGGAGGCAAAGAGGAAGGCACGTCCTCGAATGAAAATAATGCCTCTTTGCACACAAAAGCATAGCAAACAGATTTGCTGAAATCTAGCTCATCAATATCAGATTTGGTGGCAAATAAACATGCACTTTTCAATTTAATTTCAGAAGCAACACTAGATGGTTTATTATTAGGCTTCATTTGTTGCTCAAATTCTTTTGCCACAATCTGATTTTCACTCTTGTTCTTCTCCTGTTTTGCTTTATTAGCTCTATTAATATCATCTTTCAAAATGGAATCAGGAGTCATAGGAAGCAAAGTAATATTTTTATCCTTATGAACAAGAGTATAGTGATTGTTTCTACCATGGTGTACAGAATTTTTATCAAATTGCCATGGTCTACCAAGTAATAAGGAACATGCTTGCATAGGTACCACATCACAATCAACATAATCAGCATATGTAGAGATACTAAAATGCACACGAACAGTACGTGTTACCTTAACCTTGCCGCTGTTGTTGAACCATTGGATGTAGTAAGGATGTGGATGTGGTCTTGTGGTGAGAGAAAGCTTCTTGATAGAGGCAAAGGTGTCCCGTCTTTCGATGAGATAGTGGATTTCGCTTTGGTGGAAGTCGACTTTGACGATCCGACTACGAACGTGCGAGGACGTCGCGCCTTAGCAATCGCTAAACCAACTCCGAGAGGTTATTGACCACGCCGGAGCACGATCAACCTGACCACGAGGGTCTGTTTCCTGCGAGCAAACGAAGAACAAGCAAGAAACTGAGATTGCAATCTGGATATTGCGAATATAAGATGAAAGCTTTATTGATCAAGGTGGGGTTCTGTGACGCCTTTGTCTGGTCGTTGAACACAAACGAAGTACGCGAAGTCGCAGCTATGGCGAACTTTTAATCTAAACAAAACCCAAAGTCTAAACGATGCCCTAAGGGCTGTATATATGGAGGAAGAGGGGGGAATTTCGTGGCCCTTGGTGGAGGGGTCCGAAATCAACCCGATCTCTTGTTTCCCCACACATACGGACTCTAAAAATAGCCTATACTTATGTATTTCGAAATTACATGGGCCTGGCCCAATAATAAGGTGACGCAGCACCTAAAATAGCCTCGGGACGAAATTTATGAAGTGGCATCTTGTATATTTCGTCCAAGGCTTCATGCACCCATTATGGTGGCTTCAAAGTCCTGAAATCATCACTTGTAACTCCGTTCTTGTTCCCCTTGCGCATGCCATCATCTCCATGCTTGTTCTTGCTCCAATGTTCATCCTTCTCCAAGCTAGGCCCTTCATTTGTAAGCAAAACAAATGTATCCAATTTAGGCAGCATCATATTCTCATGAACATTAGAATCATTACCAAGAAACAAAAGTACCTGGTAATTTAGTTGGCGTGCACGAGCTCTAGTAATTGATCCAGTATGTATAGCAGCAGGGGATGTGGGTGTAACAATTGTATTGATGTCCTCATCATCCTCCCCTTTTTGAAATGAAGTCGTCCTCGACGGAAGTTCATCTTCCTCACCCAAATAAGGCTTCAAATCTGCAATGTTAAAAGTGGGACTAACCCCAAAATCTGCAGGCAGCTCAAGTTTATATGCATTATCATTTATTTTCTCTAACACCTTAAAGGGACCATCAGCACGTGGCATTAACTTTGATTTGCGCAAATGAGGAAATCTATCCTTGCGCAAATGTAACCAAACAAGATCTCCAGGTGCAAACACAACATGTTTTCTACCCTTATCTCCAGCAAGTTTATATTTAGCATTCATGCGCTCAATGTTTTCCTTAGTTAACTCATGCATTTTTAAAATCAATTCAGCACGTTGTTTAGCATCAAAATTAACCTTCTCCGAAGATGGAAGAGGCAACAAATCAATAGGTGCACGAGGTAGGAAACCCTACACAACTTCAAAAGGGCACATCTTAGTAGTAGAATGCAATGAACGATTATAAGCAAATTCAATATGAGGCAAGCATTCCTCCCACATTTTCTTATTATTCTTCAAAACAGCCCTAAGCATAGTAGACAACGTTCTATTGACTACTTCAGTTTGTCCATCAGTTTGGGGGTGACAAGTAGTACTAAAAAGCAGTTTAGTCCCCAACTTAGCCCATAAACATCTCCAAAAGTGGCTAAGAAATTTAGTATCACGATCTGAAACAATAGTATTTGGCACACCATGCAAGCGAATAATTTCACGAAAGAACAAATCAGCAACATTAACAGCATCATCGCTTTTATGACATGGTATAAAGTGTGCCATTTTCGAGAATCTATCCACGACAACAAATATGCTATCCCTCCCCTTCTTTGTTCGAGGTAAACCTAAAACAAAGTCCATAGATATATCCTCCCAAGGAACACTAGGTACAGGCAAAGGCATATATAAACCATGAGGATTGAGTCGTGACTTAGCTTTTTGACATGTAGTGCATCGAGCAATAAAACGCTCAACATCCAGTCTCATCTTTGGCCAAAAGAAATGTGTAGCAAGTACGTCCTCCGTCTTCTTCACGCCAAAGTGTCCCATTAATCCTCCTCCATGCGCCTCCTGCAACAACAAAAGACGAACGGAGCTAGCTGGAATGCATAGCTTGTTAGCACGAAACACAAATCCATCGTTAACGACAAACTTGTTCCACATTCTTCCTTCTTTACAATTCTGCATTACATCTTTAAAATCAGCATCATGCACATATTGATCTTTGATGGTCTCCAAACCAAATATTTTGAAGTCAAGTTGTGAAAGCATAGTATAGCGACGAGACAATGCATCAGCAATAACATTCTCTTTTCCCTTCTTGTGTTTAATGACATAAGGGAAAGTCTCAATGAATTCAACCCATTTAGCATGTCTACGATTCAGTTTAGCTTGACTTTTAATATGTTTCAAAGATTCATGATCAGAATGTATAACAAATTCTTTGGGCCATAAATAATGTTGCCATGTTTCTAAAGTCCGAACAAGAGCATATAATTCTTTATCATAAGTAGAATAATTCAGACTAGGCCCACTCAATTTTTCAGAAAAGTATGCAACAGGTTTGCCATCTTGTAATAACACACCTCCTAATCCAATTCCACTAGCATCACATTCAAGCTCAAAAGTCTTATTAAAATTAGGAAGTTGGAGTAAAGGAGCATGTGTCAACTTATCTTTCAATACCGTGAAGGCTTCTTCCTGTGCGGTACCCCAAACAAAAGGCACATCCTTCTTTGTAAGCTCGTTGACAGGTGCAGCAATGGTGCTGAAATCTCTCACAAAACGCCTATAGAATCCAGCGAGGCCAAGAAAACTCCTCACTTGTGTGACCGTTTTGGGCTGCGGCCAACTCTCAATAGCTTCAATCTTGGCTTTATCAACTTCAATTCCCTGTGGAGTAACAACATAGCCAAGAAAAGATACTCGGTCGGTGCAAAAGGTGCACTTCCCAAGGTTACCAAACAAACGTGCATCACGTAGAGCAATAAAAACAGCACGTAAATGTTCCAAATGTTCCTCCAAAGATCTACTATAAATCAATATGTCATCAAAGTAAACTACCACAAATCGTCCAATGAAAGCACGTAAAACTTCGTTCATTAATCTCATGAGAGTACTAGGTGCATTAGTTAATCCAAAAGGCATGACTAACCACTCATATAATCCAAACTTAGTTTTAAATGCTGTTTTCCATTCATCTCCCAATTTCATACGAATTTGATGGTAGCCACTACGCAAATCAACTTTGGAGAATATTGTAGAGCCACTCAATTCATCAAGCATATCATCTAGCCTAGGAATAGGATGACGATAACGAATAGTAATATTATTAATGCCTCTACAATCAACACACATACGTGATGTACCATCCTTTTTCGGCACTAGAATAATAGGAACAGCACAAGGACTAAGGGATTCGCGTATATAACCTTTGTCGAGAAGCTCTTGTACTTGACGCATAATCTCCTTCGTCTCCTCTGGATTGGTACGGTATGGTGCACGGTTTGGCAGTGAAGCACCGGGAATTAAGTCAATCTGATGCTCAATCCCTCGAATAGGCGGTAATCCCGGTGGCACATCTTGTGGAAAAACGTCAGCGAACTCCTGCAAAATGTTAGTGACAGCAGGAGGCAAAGAGGAAGGCACGTCCTCGAATGAAAATAATGCCTCTTTGCACACAAAAGCATAGCAAACAGATTTGCTGAAATCTAGCTCATCAATATCAGATTTGGTGGCAAATAAACATGCACTTTCCAATTTAATTTCAGAAGCAACACTAGATGGTTTATTATTAGGCTTCATTTGTTGCTCAAATTCTTTTGCCACAATCTGATTTTCACTCTTATTCTTCTCCTGTTGTGCTTTATTAGCCCTATTAATATCATCTTTCAAAATGGAATCAGGAGTCATAGGAAGCAAAGTAATATTTTTATCCTTATGAACAAGAGTATAGTGATTGTTTCTACCATGGTGTACAGAATTTTTATCAAATTGCCATGGTCTACCAAGTAATAAGGAACATGCTTGCATAGGTACCACATCACAATCAACATAATCAGCATATGTAGAGATACTAAAATGCACACGAACAGTACGTGTTACCTTAACCTTGCCGCTGTTGTTGAACCATTGGATGTAGTAAGGATGTGGATGTGGTCTTGTGGTGAGAGAAAGCTTCTCCACCATCTCCATGCTAGACAAGTTGTTGCAGCTCCCTCCGTCTATTATGACGCGCACAGAACGTTCCTTCACAACTCCCTTGGTGTGGAACAAATTGTGCCTCTGATTTTGCTCAGCTTGTGTGACCTGCACACTCAAAACACGTTGAGCAACTAAACATTCATACCTGTCAGCGTCTTCAGGAGCCATGTATTGCGTCTCATGATCAGAATCATCTCCACCATGTTCTTCACGTGTAATAAGAGCCAATGTCTCCTCATCATAGTCACTAGCGGACTCATATCCACCATCCGTGGTAGCAATCATCACACGCGGAGATTTGCATTCCCTCGCATAATGACCTCCTCCCTTACAACGACGACAAATAATATCACTTGTGTGCCCTGTTGATGCCATGGAAGAAGAAGAACGCTGTGCAGGCCCCGCAGGTGCGCTCTTGGCAGATAATGGTGGTTGTGCCTGTTTTCTTGTATCACGGCTGGAGGTCGCACCGGATGGAGGTGCTGGTGCAGTTGAAGTAGAAGATGCACGTGGTGTCCATGATGAAGGTCGGCCTGCAGAAAAGTTAGTTCGCCCAAATGCTTGTCGATCCTGCACTTCACGTTCAGCTTTACAAGCAGGATGGAATAAACGAGTGATATTAGTATACTCCTTATAGTCTAGAATGGTCTGAATCTCTCTATTTAATCCACCCAGAAAACGTGCAAGCATAGCTTAATTCTCCTCAACAATACGACATCTAATCATGCCAGTTTGTAATTCCTGATAATATTCTTCTACAGAATTTTTCCCTTGTCTTAAACGCTGCAATTTTTGAAGCAATTCACGTTGATAATATGGTGGAACCCAATGCGTACGCATAGCAGTTTTCAAAGCAGCCCAAGTAGTTGGAATAGGATATAATCTACAATGTTCAGACCACCACACACATGCAAAACTAGTGAAAGCACAAACAGCAGCAGCAACTCGTCTCTCCTCAGGATATTGTAAACATGTAAATCGTTGTTCAGTTTCTAACTCCCAAGTAAGATATATATCAGGAACATATCTACCCTCAAATGGTGGAATATTCAATTTCAGTTTAGGAATATGGACATCATCTCGTACCTGAGGTGGTGGTGCAGGCCTACCATTACGAATATATACCTGAGGTCGACCTGCTGGTGGTGGTGCTGGTGGCTGCTCGTAGATCTGATTTTGATCAACCTCATCCTCATAATCGCCCGCATACTCATCATCCTCCTGGGTACCAGCAGGAGCAGTAGCAGGAGCCAAAGAAGCACCACCAGCAGTAACAGCGGCACCAGAATGTTGTCCTGGCACAATAGGAACACGCTGTGCTCGTCCATACTGATTCGGAAGGGGGCGTAGTTGTTGTTGTTGCAGAGGTGCGACAGGTGCAGCCGGTGGTGGAAGACGCGCAAGCAGTTCATTAAATCTGTTATCGAGCTTTGTTTCGAACGTCTTCTCAAGGCCAGTGATCTTCTCCATGGCCTCTTCAAAATTGTTCAGCACATCTTGTACCTGTTCAGTCATCATTTGCTGAAACTTATCATGAAGCTCCTTGTTCGATAAGTTCTCCCAGTCAATCTCGTCGGCTTGTGATCCTGGCATGGTTAGCAGCAATAGAAACACACAAGAATATGATCCTACAGACTACTAAGAAGTGGTGGTGGTGTATCACAAATCCGTCAAGCAAATCTCAAATTCTTACCAGTTCTTACCCAGCAGCAGGCGGTGATCGGCAACCGTTGTAGTCAAAAACTCTCAAAGCTTGGATAGAGCGATTACCAGGGAGAGTCAAACACACGACGTAGATGTATGTGGAGCTGGGAAGGCTTATAGTATGGTAGCAAAAAGGGTCAGCAATAATCAATTCAGAGATGCAAAGTTGAATAAACGCTCAACGACGGTACTGTGCTGGTCCTAGGCTAGACTGTGCTAGAGACGCGAGCCTAGAACACCAACAAAATCACGGCGCGGCACGTACACACGGGAAAAGCACACTCTGAATTTTTTTTTCGCTCTTTTTTTTTTGCGCTCTTTTTTTTTGCGCTGCGTTTTTTTTTGCGAAAAATCACTATAATGGCGAGTGTCTCAAAACTCTTCCTAGGTCAAACTGACAGGATGGGCACGAAATTTTTTTTTTCGACCAAATTTTTTTTTTTCGACTGTCTGGACCCAAAAACTGGAAACAGGTCAAAAAAAACTTCCTATAATGGCACCTGTCTCAAAACACTCAGAAACACCTAAAAATAGGATAGCCAGAATTTTTTTCGAAAAATGCGTTTTCGGAAAATTTTGGGCCTAAACGGAGCGTGGCTACCCGACTCTTTTTTTTTCCGAAACCTACTCCGGCAAGGAAACACGAATCGGAATCTAGATGGATCTCGAAAACAAACCTAATATGCAAGGAACTCGGATTGGTGGTGGATATATGGTGGTGGTATATGGCAGCGGTGGTGGTAGCGGTGGTAGTATATGGATATGGATCGGTGGTGGTATATGGATACGGATTCGGAGCGGTGGCGGATAAGCGGTGGTGGTAGATGGCAGGGGCGATGATGATGGTGCGGCGGCGGCGTGACAACTTATGACCAGAACTCGAAACTCTAAAAGACTAGACTCTAAGACCAGCAACTAGACACGACGATGCAACCGCAAATTCAACAAAGCAAAACCCTAAAAAGATTATGCAAAGGCTCAGATTGGTTCGGATATGATGAACTAACCCTAATTTTTTTTGCGGCTTTTTCGTGGACTGTAGGTATGAAGAACAGACTCGATCTAAACTACGAAAAACTGTAAAATCTCACCGAGCAACCTGGAAATCTGATACCACTTGATAGAGGCGGAGGTGTCCCGTCTTTCGATGAGATGTTGGATTTCCCTTTGGTGGAAGTCGACTTTGACGATCCGACTACGAACGTGCGAGGACGTCGCGCCTTAGCAATCGCTAAACCAACTCCGAGAGGTTATTGACCACGCCGGAGCACGATCAACCTGACCACGAGGGTCTGTTTCCTGCGAGCAAACGAAGAACAAGCAAGAAACTGAGATTGCAATCTGGATATTGCGAATATAAGATGAAAGCTTTATTGATCAAGGTGGGGTTCTGTGACGCCTTTGTCTGGTCGTTGAACACAAACGAAGTACGCGAAGTTGCAGCTATGGCGAACTTTTAATCTAAACAAAACCCAAAGTCTAAACGATGCCCTAAGGGCTGTATATATGGAGGAAGAGGGGGGAATTTCGTGGCCCTTGGTGGAGGGGTTCGAAATCAACCCTATCTCTTGTTTTCCCACACATAAGGACTCTAAAAATAGCCTATACTTATGTATTTCGAAATTACATGGGCATGGCCCAATAATAAGGTGATACAACACCTAAAATAGCCTCGGGACGAAATTTATGAAGTGGCATCTTGTATATTTCGTCCAAGGCTTCATGCACCCATTATGGTGGCTTCAAAGTCCTGAAATCATCACTTGTAACTCTGTTCTTGTTCCCCTTGCGCATGCCATCATCTCCATGCTTGTTCTTGCTCCAATGTTCATCCTTCTCCAAGCTAGGCCCTTCATTTGTAAGCAAAACAAATGTATCCAATTTAGGCAGCATCATATTCTCATGAACATTAGAATTATTACCAAGAAACAAAAGTACCTGGTAATTTAGTTGGCGTGCACGAGCTCTAGTAATTGGTCCAGTATGTATAGCAGCAGGGGCTGTGGGTGTAACAATTGTATTGATGTCCTCATCACTACGCGTCCACATGGTGGCTTCACACACCTTCAGAGAGATATGACATGTGTTGGCCCAAGACGAAGAGAGCTTTGCGGCGAGAGTTTGTGCCTCCAACCTACACGGAACAACTTCAATGCCAATTGGAGAACACCATCCAAGGATCCAAGTCCATCGACGAGTACTTCAAGGAGATGAAGATTGCCTTGCGACGAGCCGGCGTGGACGACCCCATTTCGATGAAGTTCCACTTCATGATGGGATTGCACAACGACATCTCAAAGACGATCTTCCTCGAGAACTACAAGTCCCTCGACGATAACTACATTGGTGCTCTCAAGGCGGAACAAGAACTCATGAAGGCCAAGGCTTCTCGACCCCAAGCTCACTTCGCGATGACCAAGCTCCATGAGAACGAGCATGAGGATAGTACCACCAAGATGTCCAAGCCCGACGAGCTCCAAGATGATGCTCCCAAGGTTGACTTCACCGACATTCCTCTTTGTGGCATTGATGATGCCGATTCCTCCATGACTCTTTTTCAAGATGGTGCGGCGACGAGTACGACTACGGAGACCCTCAAGGACCAAGCTTTGGAGGCGAGCGACATGGTGACGAGCAAGGATGATGCTTCCATCTTAAGAGGCGAGAGTGATGATGTGCCATCTTTGGCCTTCATCCACGGCGACAACAACGAGATGGTTGAGCATGGAATTTTCCCTTCGACCACAGCGACGTATGATGACTTGAGTGACTTGTGCCACCATATTGAGAGTGAGAGTGACTTCACCACTAGCCCCATAGATGTCTTACCCCAATTCCCATGTGAGGAAATGATGAGGACATGACTACCTTGGATATGACCAAAAATATTGCATATATGCATATTTGTCAGGTGATTTCTAGTGCAAACTATTCAATAATCTATTTATGTTATCCAGAACAAAAATACTTCACACACTTTTGTGTTTTGTCTCATTGCAGGTGTATGGGACATTTGTACAATCCACATATGAAGATAAGGAAGAAAGAGATGTTTATTTGCTGTCCAAAAAGTTCTCTCACGTCACTTTTGGCCCAAGAGAAGATAGAGTCCAAGTCTCTCACGTTCTGGATTCAGATTCGGACTGCACAGACATACCTGACTCAAAACGCACACAAGTTTTTCATACGGACTCCGAATTGGGTGATTCTTTTTTTGTTGGAAACTAGATTTCGTTCACTTTCCAACCCAATTGGAATCACCTTCAAATTCGTCCGGAGCGTTGAGTTGTGGACGAAACAATGTGATGCTGCAGCAGAATCCGAGTCAAACTACAAGTCCAAAGGTGTTACATCACCTCCACTTGGGCCCATTGGCCTTGTACGACCTAGATTTAGTTTTAGGCTGCCTTGGGACGTCCTCCCACCTCCTTAGCCGCCACCCCTTGCTCCTATATAAGTAGATCCATCTAGTAGCTTTTCCTTGGGATTTGTTTAGTTAAAAGTTAGCCAACGCAACTTCGTGTACTTCGTTTGTGTCCAACGACCAGACTAAGACCGCTTACGGATCCCCACCATTATCAATGCTTCATATATATTTGCAATATTTAGATTGCTTTATCATATTCTTGCTCGTTCTTCGATTGCTTGCAGGAATAGACCTTCGTGGTCAAGCTGACCGTGCTTCCAGCATCGTCAGTAACCTCAGGAGATTGGTTTAGCGATTGCTAAGGCGCAACGTCGTGCACGTTTGTAGTCGGATCGTCAAAGTCGTCTCCACCAAATTGATAGTTATCATCTCATCGAAAGATCGGGACCCTCGCCTCTATCAAGCCCGGACCCAAAAACTGGAAACGGGTCAAAAAAAACTTCCTATAATGGCACCTGTCTCAAAACACTCAGAAACACCTAAAAATAGGATAGCCAGAATTTTTTTCGAAAAATGTGTTTTTGAAAAATTTTGGGCCTAAACGGAGCGTGGCTACCCGACTCTTTTTTTTTTCCGAAACCTACTCCGGCAAGGAAACACGAATCGGAATCTAGATGGATCCCGAAAACAAACCTAATAAGCAAAGAACTCGGATTGGTGGTGGATATAGGGTGGTGGTATATGGCAGCGGTGGTGGTAGCGGTGGTAGTATATGGATATGGATCGGTGGTGGTATATGGACACGGATTGGTGGTGGTATATGGATACGGATTCGGTGCGGTGGTGGTAGATGGCAGGGGCGATGATGATGGTGCGGCGGCGGCGTGACAACTTATGACCAGAACTCGAAACTCTAAAAGACTAGACTCTAAGACCAGCAACTAGACACGACGATGCAACCGCAAATTCAACAAAGCAAAACCCTAAAAAGATTATGCAAGGCTCAGATTGGTTCGGATATGATGAACTAACCCTAATTTTTTTTTGTGGCTTTTTCGTGGACTATAGGTATGAAGAACAGACTCGATCTAAACTACGAAAAACTGTAAAATCTCACCGAGCAACCTGGAAATCTGATACCACTTGATAGAGGCGAGGGTCCCGATCTTTCGATGAGATGATAACTATCAATTTGGTGGAGACGACTTTGACGATCCGACTACAAACGTGCACGACGTTGCGCCTTAGCAATCGCTAAACCAATCTCCTGAGGTTACTCACGATGCTGGAAGCACGGTCAGCTTGACCACGAAGGTCTATTCTTGCAAGCAATCGAAGAACGAGCAAGAATATGATAAAGCAATCTAAATATTGCAAATATATATGAAGTATTGATAATGGTGGGGATCCGTAAGCGGTCTTAGTCTGGTCGTTGGACACAAACGAAGTACACGAAGTTGCGTTGGCTAACTTTTAACTAAACAAATCCCAAGGAAAAGCTACTAGATGGATCTACTTATATAGGAGCAAGGGGTGGCGGCTAAGGAGGTGGGAGGACGTCCCAAGGCAGCCTAAAACTAAATCTAGGTCGTACAAGGCCAATGGGCCCAAGTGGAGGTGATGTAACACCTTTGGACTTGTAGTTTGACTCGGATTCTGCTGCAGCATCACATTGTTTCGTCCACAACTCAACGCTCCGGACGAATTTGAAGGTGATTCCAATTGGGTTGGAAAGTGAACGAAATCTAGTTTCCAACAAAAAAAGAATCACCCAATTCGGAGTCCGTATGAAAAACTTGTGTGCGTTTTGAGTCAGGTATGTCTGTGCAGTCCGAATCTGAATCCAGAACGTGAGAGACTTGGACTCTATCTTCTCTTGGGCCAAAAGTGACGTGAGAGAACTTTTTGGACAGCAAATAAACATCTCTTTCTTCCTTATCTTCATATGTGGATTGTACAAATGTCCCATACACCTGCAATGAGACAAAACACAAAAGTGTGTGAAGTATTTTTGTTCTGGATAACATAAATAGATTATTGAATAGTTTGCACTAGAAATCACCTGACAAATATGCATATATGCAATATTTTTGGTCATATCCAAGGTAGTCATGTCCTCATCAGGAAATCCACAACCCCCACCACTTGAGTGAGATGAGTGACTCCACCATACGTGCAATTGAGTGCACCTACTTTGAGGGAGTGAGTGAACCACCACATAGAGAGAGTGAGATAGTTGATAGGTCATGTGAGACCACTTTCAACACTAACGACTTGACCTCTACCTCTATTGTGTCTTCTCATTTGGTGCTAGGTCCCATCTATGATGACGCGCCGACTCGCGATGACTTCATTCTCCCTTTGGACAAGACCATGGCCATGGTGGAATACAATGCACCCCCCACATGGTTCCATCAAGATGAAGATGACCACCATTTGGTCTTTCCCACCTCACCTACACCACTTGAGTGGAATGAACAAGGTAACATAGGTGAAGGTGATGCTCTAGTCCCACTAGTGGACATTCATGACATTGATTGCTTGCATGATGTTGATCCCCCTATTGACATGATTCATGCTAGTATGATTTCCCCATGTGATGATTTACCCATTTATGACGAGTATGATGATTGCCATGTGTATTCTATTAGTTGTGATGCCATGTTGCATAGGATCTCTTGTGACAATTCCTTAGGTCACATCATGTTTGCCAATCCTCTTGACTGGTCATATGCTATGCATGAGATCAATCATATGTCATATTTGCAATCTCTTCATAGTGACTATGCATATGCTATAAAAATAAACCCAATTTGCACATATGGCATAGATGACAAGCCCATGGTTATCAGCATTTGTTTTTCTTGTGATGATATTGATATGCTTCCTTTGCATCATTTATCTCATATGCCATGCCATGACCACCTAGCTTCGGATATGCATTGTTTTGGGCGTTGCCCATTTTCTCCATATGATGTTTCCGATATTGCTCATGAGGAGACCCCCATAGTTTCCTCATACATTTTAGGAGATTTTGATCACTCCCATCCATTGCATGATCCTCATACTTATGTGCACAATATGCTCCCCATGAATAAACATGATATTGATGTGCCATATATTTGTATGCTCAATTTGCATCCCCATCGTGTTATACACAATAACTATTCTTTCATGATGGATGACATGTTCTTATACCATGCATCAAATTTCTTTGAGCAACGCTTATCTTGTGCTAACTTTCACATGCACATACACATCATGATGGATGATGTGTACATTTACCACACACACAATTTCTTTCGTTTGTGTTTCTTTTGTGTAGGTACCCATGAATACTTGTCAACCTCGCAATCCCACGAGTTAACAAAACGAGCTCTAGAGAGCAACGATGACTTGGGATCCCATGGATTGTCTTTCCCACCTCTCTCTTCGCGCAAAGACTTCGCGCAATTCTTCTGCATGACCCTCACTTGGCTATGGGTTATTGTCCACTACATATTCTATGCCCATCTTGCCATGTTCACTTTGCATGATGTGCTCATTACTATGCTTTTGCCATGGATTCGTGACCCATGCTTTGCATTACACATGATGATTGATTCTCATACTTGTATGTGTATTTGCAAGCTTGGTGGAGATATTGCTTGCTATTGCTATGTTTGCTTTGTAACCCATGCCTATGATGATACTTTCATCTTGCTTTGTGTTCGTGCTTGCGATATGTCATGTGCATTGTCTATGTCTATTATTTGCTCACATGACATGATTGCCATGATTTCCTGTAGTATGTTGCATCTTCGCACTACTAGCTTGCACGACTTGATTACTATGCTTGACTTGATTGCCTCACACATGATGAACAATTGCTCTTTCTATTGTGTTGAGTGCCACACGATATTCACTACACCCAATGCACATTATGATTGGATTGTCTTGCACTTGACACATGTGTTTAGACACTTCATTTTATTTCGTGTTGTGAATGATTCCTATGCCTACCATAGACCTTTCATTGAGCAATTTGTGAATGCTTGCTATGAACTTGAGGTAGATGCTTCTTCACTTGTCCAACATATTTGCATCAATACCTCACATTTACATGATTGTCCCCATGATATCCTTGATTAAGCTCAATTTATGTGCTTACATGCCATGTCACAATTCTTTGTCACACCATATGCTATGCTTGATGACAACACTTGTTGGGTGAATCACCTCTTGAATGCTTGGTTTTGCACTAACGCTAACCGCATTTGTTTTTCCAAGTGTTTGTTCTCCTTGCTCCTTTTGAAGAAATCACGAGACGGTGCGACATTGGAGAGTACCCATTTCGAGCTTCTAGATGACGAGAACTTGGTGATCGACCACTCCTACACGACGACGCCATCTCTTTCCCATGGTGATTTGGATTTCGATCCAAGGTCGGATCTTTCCAAGGGAGGGGAGATGATGCGGAGCATCCTACGGGCATCACCATGTCAAGAGTCCATTTGGCAAGTGACACGTGCGACATCTACTTCTCATACCTAAAGGTGAATATTCCCCTTTACACGTGTTCACTTGACCCCTTTGAGGATGGTATACTACTTGACACCCCTCTCGTGTGCATGCATAGGTATTGTCGGAACTTCATGGATGACGAGGAGGAGTGCAAGTGCCAAGGCACACCTACACCATCCGTGAGGGAGGCCTGGAAGAGAAGACGGAAGAAGAAGGAGCTGCAGAGTCTTCAGCGACCGGACGACCGGAAGCCACCGGGCGTCCGACCCTCTAGAGTCGCCGGACGACCGATGAGACCGGACGTCTGACAAGTCCCAGGCACCGGACGTCTGACGCTTACCGGAAATCCGGTGCCACCTATCCCGAGAAGAATCAGCGGACGTCCGAGGCGCGCCGGACGTCCGGTCCGTTGATGCGGACCATCCCACGACCATCTGATGTGTCCACTGATGCATTAGCAAAATTTGATCAAGCCATAGATTCTAATATTTTAATGGTGGGTACAATTGCACTCAAAATACAGTCATCGGAACCTAAGCCGGACGAGGTTAAACCTAATTTTAGGACTCCGCCGCATCAGGTTATGCTTGGATCATTATCATTCCAAGTCTGATCGGAGTTGAGGCGTCCAGGAGCAACACATCACGTCATGTGCTTTCAAATTCCTGATGTGATATACGTGGATTTAAATCAAGGCACTAACGTACAAGACAAATCAACATGGATCAGGAAGCCAGATTATGTGTCGTGTCCTATTATGCAAGTAGTACTAGTTGGTACGTGAGAGTTTTTTTTTCTTTAAGGTTTAAAATAGGAAGCCAAGTTGAATTAGGAAATTAATACTAGTTTAGGACGGTTTGGGGTCAGGTTGACGTCGCCTATAAAACAGGCCGGCTTCGGCCAACGTAAGGTGGAGTTTTTTTGGTTTTGGTCGTCAGATTTTGTATCGCTCGGGAGTTGAATAAAAAAGTCAGAAAACGTCCTGTGATGTGGGACACCAAATATCGTCTTTGTTGCTGATCCGTGATGATGAGGACATGACTACCTTGGATATGACAAAAAATATTGCATATATGCATATTTGTCAGGTGATTTCTAGTGCAAACTATTCAATAATCTATTTATGTTATCCAGAACAAAAATACTTCACACACTTTTGTGTTTTGTCTAATTGCAGGTGTATGGGACATTTGTACAATCCACATATGAAGATAAGGAAGAAAGAGATGTTTATTTGCTGTCCAAAAAGTTCTCTCACGTCACTTTTGGCCCAAGAGAAGATAGAGTCCAAGTCTCTCACGTTCTGGATTCAGATTCGGACTGCACAGACACACCTGACTCAAAACGCACACAAGTTTTTCATACGGACTCCGAATTGGGTGATTCTTTTTTTGTTGGAAACTAGATTTCGTGCACTTTCCAACCCAATTGGAATCACCTTCAAATTCGTCCGGAGCGTTGAGTTGTGGACGAAACAATCTGATGCTGCAGCAGAATCCGAGTCAAACTACAAGTCCAAAGGTGTTACATCACCTCCACTTGGGCCCATTGGCCTTGTACGACCTAGATTTAGTTTTAGGCTGCCTTGGGACGTCCTCCCACCTCCTTGGCCTCCACCCCTTGCTCCTATATAAGTAGATCCATCTAGTAGCTTTTCCTTTGGATTTGTTTAGTTAAAAGTTAGCCAACGCAACTTCGTGTACTTCGTTTGTGTCCAACGACCAGACCAAGACCGCTTACGGATCCCCACCATTATCAATACCTCATATATATTTGCAATATTCAGATTGCTTTATCATATTCTTGCTCGTTCTTCGATTGCTTGCAGGAATAGACCTTCGTGGTCAGGCTGACCGTGCTTCCGGCATCGTCAGTAACCTCAGGAGATTGGTTTAGCGATTGCTAAGGCACAACGTCGTGCACGTTTGTAGTCGGATCGTCAAAGTCGTCTCCACCAAATCGATAGTTATCATCTCATCGAAAGGTCGGGACACCCTCGCCTCTATCAAGTGGTATCAGTTTTCAGGTTGCTCGGTGAGAATTTCCAGTTTTCCTATATTAGATTTATTTTCTTACCTATTGTCCAAGAAAAAGCCACACAAAAAAAAAGTTAGATCTGTTCATCCTTTATCCAAGCCAGTGTGAGCCTTTGCAATTTTCTATTCATTGCTTGCATAGTTGAATTATCGGTTGCATCGTCGTGTAAGTTGCTGGTCTTAGCGTCTAGTTCCTTTAGAGTTTCGAGTTCCGTTCACATTAGTCACGCCGCCGCTGCATCATTATCCCTTCCGCTGTCCACCATCCCATCTATTAATTTCCACCACGTGCTACGCACTGTTCATTGTCATAATCATAGTTGAGGTCATTCACATCTTCGCCTGATCCAATCTGCATCTTATCTAGTTTGTCTTGAAAAAAAAAGATAGAGAAAAAAGGAAAAAAAGAAAAAGAGAGAGAAGAAAAAGAAAAAAAAAGCGTGAGAAGAAAAAAGAGAGAAGAAAAAAATTGGATCTATCTAGAATCAATCTCGTACCTGAATTCGGATTGGAATCTGTTTTGCGCACTGTTCAGTAAAACAGGTGTATCTTCCTCATACGAAGTCCATTTTGGCTCCGTGAGTACTCAAATTGAAGCTAGCGACGAGCCGCATCTAAATAGTTGCAGAAGCTAGTTCAATATTTGACACCTCAAAATCGGCTTCTAAATAGGTCTTTTTGCCCTTCGAAGTTCATGAACACAGCTTGTTCCAAGTTTTCAGGCCAGTTTTAGAATTCTTTGACTCCTCATATCAACTCGGAATTGAGTGATTCTTTTTGCATTGGAAAGCTTGAGTTAATAGCATTCTTTGAAAGAAATTATCAGAAAATTGTCTTAAACTTTTCAAGAGGAAAGTTGGAGAGAGAGTTGTTGTATATCCTGCTTGGCAGTTGTTTTTCATCATTATCTTCACTGCCTTCGTGATATTCACTTATATCTTGCTGTCAAGAGCTACTTAGTATCCTTCATTGATGCTAGTTGTGCCACGCCGTGACCTCATTAGTGTTCTAGGCTCGCGTCTCTAGTACGGTCTAGCCTAGGACCAGCACAGTACCGTCGTTGAGCGTTTATTCAACATTGCATCTTTGAATTAATTATTGCTAATCTTTTGCTACCATATATAGCCAACCCAGCTCCACATATTTCTACACCGTGTATACGTACGCTTCCCTGGCAATCGCTTTACTCAATATTCGGAGTTACTTGACACCGCTGGTTGCCGATCACCGCCTGCTGCATGGTAAGAACTTGTAAGACATTGATATTTGCTTTACTGTGAGCGTTTTACCACCACATCCTAGTAGTTATAGGAACATTATTTTTGGGTTTTGTTTCTTGTTCTACTAATCATGACAGGATCCAGAGTCAATTCATGGGCTTTGTCGATCGCGGGAGACGTGCCACCACCTTTGCAAATACCACAACCGTCACGAGAGGTGCACAAACATCCAAATGCACATGATCAGGTTAATGTATCTATACCACCATTTAATGGCCGTTTTAAACCTGCTTTATATATTGAATGGGAGTTCGACATAAAAAATATATTTGCTTCCCATAATTTCAATGAACATAAAAAGGTTAAGGTTGCGGTTGGTTCTTTCACTGGTTATGCTTTGGTTTGGTGGAGTGAAAATTGTCGGTTACACCCTGATTATATACCTACTACTTGGGATGATTTGAAACTTGCCATGCGACATACTTTCGTCCCTGCTTATTATACTCGTGACATGATTAAGAAGTTGCAACACTTAAAACAAGGTAGTGAAACTGTAACAAAATATTATGATGATTTACAAACTACCTTGTTGCATTCCTCTTTAGAAGAAAGTGAAGATGATTTTATGGATAGATTTTGGGGAGGATTAAACCGTGATATTCAAGAGATACTAATTCATGAAGAGTGTTATCCTATGGACCATTTGTTTCATCTTGCTTGCAAAGCTGAACAGGAAATAAAACGACGTGTTGGCCACGAGGAGAACAAGCGCACGGTGCACATTCCAAGAGTTGATATGATTGTTCGTTCAACTACTAGGCATATTATGACAACCAAATCCGTTGTTGTCAGGACTACATCACCTCCACCATGTGACACATCGCCCCCGAGAGTGGCTACATCATCTGAGTTGATCATAAGAGGTAATGACAAAGGTACTGATCTTCCATCTCTACATGAGAATGATGAATGCCTTGTCAATTTGAATGCACCATCTGATGAGCTACCCACTACTTTGATCACACCACCTATTTTAGAGGACTACGTTGATAATTTGACTTTGCCATGTGATCAAACAACTGAAATACCAACAATTTTGAGTGCACCAATTGAATTAACTATTGATGCAAAAGAACCAATGTTTAATCATTTTGATATGACCTCTAATCTTGGTGATGATTCTGTGTTGAATGACTTATTGCATGTTTGCTTATTTAAGCATGTTGTAGCATGTAAATTTGATGCAAGTAAGGTTTATTCACCAATGTTGGGATGGTTTAATGATGAACATTGTCAATCTTTTGAAATGAATAAGAGCTTCACTTATATGTGCAAACTGAGTTGCAATATTTTCATGCCTTCTACTTCTTGTGCTAATTTTTTGGCTTTAGATTTTATGAACTATGCAAGTTTCTCATCTATTCATGTGTCATATATGCAAAAATCAAGGTAAATAAAAATGGATGACATATACATATACAACATGTACACCTTGTCTCTTTTGTTAGCCATATTTCAGATTAAGCAACGCCGAGGACGGCTTTATTTTCAAGAAGGGGAGGATGATGAGGACATGACTACCTTGGATATGACAAAAAATATTGCATATATGCATATTTGTCAGGTGATTTCTAGTGCAAACTATTCAATAATCTATTTATGTTATCCAGAACAAAAATACTTCACACACTTTTGTGTTTTGTCTAATTGCAGGTGTATGGGACATTTGTACAATCCACATATGAAGATAAGGAAGAAAGAGATGTTTATTTGCTGTCCAAAAAGTTCTCTCACGTCACTTTTGGCCCAAGAGAAGATAGAGTCCAAGTCTCTCACGTTCTGGATTCAGATTCGGACTGCACAGACACACCTGACTCAAAACGCACACAAGTTTTTCATACGGACTCCGAATTGGGTGATTCTTTTTTGTTGGAAACTAGATTTCGTGCACTTTCCAACCCAATTGGAATCACCTTCAAATTCGTCCGGAGCGTTGAGTTGTGGACGAAACAATCTGATGCTGCAGCAGAATCCGAGTCAAACTACAAGTCCAAAGGTGTTACATCACCTCCACTTGGGCCCATTGGTCTTGTACGACCTAGATTTAGTTTTAGGCTGCCTTGGGACGTCCTCCCACCTCCTTGGCCGCCACCCCTTGCTCCTATATAAGTAGATCCATCTAGTAGCTTTTCCTTGGGATTTGTTTAGTTAAAAGTTAGCCATTGCAACTTCGTGTACTTCGTTTGTGTCCAACGACCAGACCAAGACCGCTTACGGATCCCCACCTTTATCAATACTTCATATATACTCGCAATATTTAGATTGCTTTTATCATATTCTTGCTTGTTCTTCGATTGCTTGCAGGAATAGACCTTCGTGGTCAGGTTGATTGTGCTCCGGCGTGGTCAATAACCTCTCGGAGTTGGTTTAGCGATTGCTAAGGCGCAACATCGTGCATGTTTGTAGTCGGATCGTCAAAGTCGTCTCCACCAAATCGATAGTTATCATCTCATCGAAAGATCGGGACACCCGATGAGGACATGACTACCTTGGATATGACCAAAAATATTGCATATATGCATATTTGTCAGGTGATTTCTAGTGCAAACTATTCAATAATCTATTTATGTTATCCAGAACAAAAATACTTCACACACTTTTGTGTTTTGTCTAATTGCAGGTGTATGGGACATTTGTACAATCCACATATGAAGATAAGGAAGAAAGAGATGTTTATTTGCTGTCCAAAAAGTTCTCTCACGTCACTTTTGGCCCAAGAGAAGATAGAGTCCAAGTCTCTCACGTTCTGGATTCAGATTCGGACTGCACAGACACACCTGACTCAAAACGCACACAAGTTTTTCATACGGACTCCGAATTGGGTGATTCTTTTTTTGTTGGAAACTAGATTTCGTGCACTTTCCAACCCAATTGGAATCACCTTCAAATTAGTCCGGAGCGTTGAGTTGTGGACGAAACAATCCGATGCTGCAGCAGAATCTGAGTCAAACTACAAGTCCAAAGGTGTTACATCACCTCCACTTGGGCCCATTGGCCTTGTACGACCTAGATTTAGTTTTAGGCTGCCTTGGGACGTCCTCCCACCTCCTTGGCCTCCACCCCTTGCTCCTATATAAGTAGATCCATCTAGTAGCTTTTCCTTGGGATTTGTTTAGTTAAAAGTTAGCCAACGCAACTTCGTGTACTTCGTTTGTGTCCAACGACCAGACCAAGACCGCTTACGGATCCCCACCATTATCAATACCTCATATATATTTGCAATATTCAGATTGCTTTATCATATTCTTGCTCGTTCTTCGATTGCTTGCAGGAATAGACCTTCGTGGTCAGGCTGACCGTGCTTCCGGCATCGTCAGTAACCTCAGGAGATTGGTTTAGCGATTGCTAAGGCGCAACGTCGTGCACGTTTGTAGTCGGATCGTCAAAGTCGTCTCCACCAAATCGATAGTTATCATCTCATCGAAAGATCGGGACACCCTCGCCTCTATCACGTGAGGATTTTGTTGCTGCTGTGCGTGGAGTCGATTCAATCTACTTGACGCAAGTTTTCGATCTTACGGTCTTGCATCTTCGCTCGACCGGAATTTCTTGTTGCTGCTAGTATCGTGAAAGATCAGGCTGACGAACGACTCGTCATCTAGTCGAGTCTTTATCAAGTGGTATTCAGACCTAAGGTTGTTCACGGTATTGTGTTGATCAAGATGTCGACCTCGGTCAACAAGGAAGACGAGGTTGTTGCTAATTCTCAGGAAATTGTACGTCCAGTGTACGCGGATGATATTCCTCAAAATATTCGGGATGGTTTTGACCACACATGCAACTACATCAAGCAATGTCATGATGCGCTCGGCAAAAGGATAGATGTCCTGATCACTCGGTTTGATGGTTTGGCAGACATCATCAATATGTCGGCATCGAATTCTGCACCACCACAGACTGCTCCGGCTGCTCCACTGCATTATGCACCACCAGCTCGCGATGGACATACCGGCGTGCATGATCGCCGTTTGGCGGCACACCCTCATGCTGGAGATGATGGTTTCGATGATGGCATTGACCATGCGGGGTACGCGCCACGACCACGACACTATGAGCCTCGTCCCGAAACATCCGTTCGTGGTGGAGTGCATGACCGAGTTGGTCAAGCTGTGCGTGTGCCTTTGGATGATGGAATTGGGCGCATAAAAATTTCAATCCCTTCGTTCTCCGGCAAGTGCGAACCAGAAGGCTATTTGGAGTGGGAGATGCATGTTGATCAAATTTTTGATGCCCATCATTATAGCGAGGAGAAGAAAGTTCAACTTGCTGGAATTGAGTTCACCGGATACGCGCTAATTTGGTGGAATCAAATTTGTCGTTCAAGACATCGGCCGACGACTTGGCGAGGTATGAAAGAATTCATGAGGCGACGTTTTGTTCCTGAGCACTATAAAAGAGATATGTACAACAAGTTGCAGCGGCTCTCTCAAGGTAATATGAGTGTTGATGAATATTACAAGGAGATGGAATTGCTTATGATACGTACAGGGACAACGGAGGATCCGGAGGCGACTATGGCTCGTTTCTTTAACGGGCTAAATATCGAGGTGCAGGATCGTGTTGAGATGGTGGTCTACTACAACATACAAGATCTTGTGCACCAAGCTGTGCGTGCGGAACAACAGATTAAGCGACACCAAGTCAACATTGTTCCCACTGCCACTTTGAACACATGGCGACGCTCGCAGTATAAGAGTGAGGATGTCGGTCCTAGCTCCAGGGCGACATCATCAAATCGCTCTCATGGTTCCGTGCAAAAGGATGCTTCAAAATCAGGACTGTCGATGGTTGATTCTAGTGCACAGTCGACCGGACGCACTAGTGACATAGAGTGTTTCAAGTGTGGAGGAAGGGGACATATGAAGCGTGAATGTCCTAATGAGAAAAGAGTGTTGCTCACGAGAGATGGCTATGCATCCGCTAGTGATGAAGAGGCAGTTTCTGACACTTCTGGTGAAAAATCTGAAGATGTTGAAGATGTGGTTGCGAGTTTTGAAGCTGCTGAATCATATCCGTCTTTGATGGTGCAACGGGTGCAAGAAGATCGCATTGAGGATAAGGGGCAGCGATGGAATATTTTTCAAACTCAATGCAAAATCAACAACACTAATTGTAAGTTGATCATAGATGGAGGAAGCTACACCAACGCGGTTAGCAAGGACTTGGTGGATACTTTAGCTTTGCCTACCTGGAAGCACCCACAACCCCACTGCGTCGAATGGTTATATCAGTCGGGGAAACTGAAAGTTACTCACAAGGTGCGTCTCAATTTTTCGGTTGGTAACTATACTGATACAGTGATTTGTGATGTATTGCCGATGGATGCATGTCACTTATTGTTGGGGAGACCATGGCAATATGACTGTCATGCCACACATGAGGGACGGTCCAATACATACTCTTTTTGGAAAGCAGGAAGACGACATGTTCTGCAATCTATGTTTATGGCAGAAATCATGGTGGACACAACTGCTTCACTGAAGAAGTCTATGAAATCTACCGCAAAACCGAGGACGGTTTTGTTTCAAGGAGGAGGGGATGATGTGTCCACTGATGCATTAGCAAAATTTGATCAAGCCATAGATTCTAATATTTTAATGGTGGGTACAATTGCACTCAAAATACAGTCATCGGAACCTAAGCCGGACGAGGTTAAACCTAATTTTAGGACTCCGCCGCGTCAGGTTATGCTTGGATCATTATCATTCCAAGTCTGATCGGAGTTGAGGCGTCCAGGAGCAACACATCACGTCATGTGCGTTCAAATTCCTGATGTGATATACGTGGAGTTAAATCAAGGCACTAACGTACAAGACAAATCAACATGGATCAGGAAGCCAGATTATGTGTCATGTCCTATTATGCAAGTAGTACTAGTTGGTACGTGAGAGTTTTTTTTCTTTAAGGTTTAAAATAGGAAGCCAAGTTGAATTAGGAAAGTAATACTAGTTTAGGACGGTTTGGGGTCAGGTTGACGTCGCCTATAAAACAGGCCGGCTTCGGCCAACGTAAGGTGGGGTTTTTTTGGTTTTGGTCGTCAGATTTTGTATCGCTCGGGAGTTGAATAAAAAAGTCAGAAAACGTCCTGTGATGTGGGACACCAAATATCGTCTTTGTTGCTGATCCGTGAGGATTTTGTTGCTGCTGTGCGTGGAGTCGATTCAATCTACTTGACGCAAGTTTTCGATCTTACGGTCTTGCATCTTCGCTCGACCGGAATTTCTTGTTGCTGCTAGTATCGTGAAAGATCAGGCCGACGAACGACTCGTCATCTAGTCGAGTCTTTATCACCATCCCCATGGACGCCACCTCAACTATCCAAGCTCCAAGTGGACCAATGACAAGGGCTAGGGCACGTGCTATTCAATCCGAGGTGACATCACTCCTACTTGAGTTTTCTCCCTCTTCAAGTGAGACATGGCTACTGCCTAAGTCCGAGATACTATGTGTCATCAGGTACAACGCTCAAGACTCGGAGCCGAGGACTGTAGAAGAAGAGACAGGCGTCAACACTCTGGACAGCCCAGAACTTCCGGCCAGAGCCCGGAACTTCCGGCCCCCAGACCTTCCGGCCGACCCGGAGCTTTCGGCCGCCGATGACTTCGACCAGCCCAAGCGTGCCAACTCTCGGGTTAGCCCGGACCCCGTCCCGGACCTTCCGGCGCCCGGAACCTCCGGCCTGCCCGGACCTTCCGGCCCCCGGATGCCAGCACATCTCCACCGCGCCAACTCTCTGGTTAGGTCGGGCCCTCCCCAGAACCTCCGGCACACGGAACTTCTGGCCTAGCCTGGAACTTCCGGCCCTGCCTGCGCGCAGCCACTTGGGCCGAGGCCCGTGTACCCTTCCGTCACCTAGACTATATATACTCTATCCCGTACGACTTTCTACGGTTAGCGTTGGTTTAGTTCATACTTAGAGATAGAGCTTCGCTCATCCATCCGGATCTACTCCACGAGAGAGACCGCGGCCCCTCTTCGGAGAAGATCCACTTGGATTCAAGACCTCCTCGCGGAGAAGATCCCCCCGTGGATTCAAGACCTCCTCACGGAGAAGAACCAGCTACCCTTTGTATCGTCCTTAGTTGTCCGTGGATTCGTGTATCGTTCTATGTACCTGAGGATCTAGCACATGTGTGAATTGTTCTTGTTAGTTTGAGTGTTCCTCTTGTGTTTCCCCTTGTGTTTCCCCTCCTTTCCATCCTCGTGTTCTTCGCATTCTTCGCGGGATCCGCTCCTTTCATGAATGATCGGGCGATTAGGGTTCTACCCTACATCATCTTGGTATCTAGAGCAAGGTCGATCATGATTTCGGAGCCTCCCAGTTGTGTTTCTAGCCTAATTTTGTTGTTTTTCGTCCTAATCCAAAAATCCCCACCAAAAATAGCCCCCCAATTTTTTTTGTGATTTGTTCGTGTGATTGAGATTTTGTTGGTTTCGATCCGTGAATTTTGTGTGTGGCTCATAGATCTAGCCTCTCCACCCATCTTTTCTTCCAATTTCTTCTTTTTCCCCTTCGAATTTGGGTTTTTCCCCAAGTTTTTCTGCCCAAATCCACGATCCCGAAGTCTCTGTTCTTGGCAGAATCCCGACCACCGGAACTTCCGGTCCAGCCCGGACATTCCGGCCCCCGGACCTTCCGGCCTTCCCCGGAACCTCCGGACCCCGGACCCTCCGTCTTGCCCGGAACTTCCGGCTTCGACAGAAAGTTTGCACTACTTCCACATCTCCGCCCAAATTCCACCAAATTTTGTTCTGGTGCTCACCATATACCATATATACTTCCGCATATCTCCACCATTTCCGCATAACCCAACTATTATTTTGGACGCTCTCCAACACAATTGCTACTTTGAGGATTGAGAATTTGAGTTGCGGTACCGTATCCTTTTGTGTTTCGGCTATCTAGGTACGGTTCGACATCGACATCACCGCTGCTCATCTCCGCCACGGACGCGTCATCAACAACGACCACCTCGACTACGACTTGGTATTCATGCCACCATTTTGACACCATACCGGAAGCAAGACCGATAACCTCATCTTGGTATTGGACATATCACTCTTGCGACTACATTGATAGCCATCATAGCCTTACACCTTTGCGTTGCTTACCCATCGAGACTAGCCATTGAGTATTGCCAGCAACGAGACTTGTGCACATTAGTGATCATACTTCCCATAGCATACATACATCATTGTTGCCTATATTGGTATTGATGTAGGGTAGAAACCCTAGATGGCCAATCTTTCACGAAAGGAGCGGATCCCAAAGAGACACACGAAGAACACGCGGGGAAAGACAAGAGAAAACACTCAAACTAACAAGAACAAATCACACATGTGCTAGATCCTCGGATACATAGAACGATACATGAATCCACGGGCAACTAAGGACGATACAAAAGGGTAGCCGATTCTTCTCCGAGAGGAGGTCTTGAATCCACAAGGGGATCTTCCCGTAAAGGGGTCTTGAATCCAAGGTGGATCTTCTCCGTAGAGGGGCCGCGGTCTCTCTCGTGGAGCAGATCCGATTTGGATGAGCAATGCTCTATCTCTCAATGAGCTAAACCAATGCTAACCCTAGAAAGTTGTACGGGATAGAGTATATATAGTCTAGGTAACGAAAGGGTACACGGGCCTCGGCCCAAGTGGCTGCGCGCAGGCAGGGCCGGAAGTTCCGGGCTAGGCCGGAGGTTCCGGGGAGGGTCCGGCCTAACCAGAGAGTTGGCGCGGTGGAGCTGTGCTGGCATCCGGGGGCCGGAAGGTCCGGGCAGGCCGGAAGGTCCGGGGCGGGGTTCGGGCTAACCCGAGAGTTGGCACGCCTGGACGGGTCGAAGTCGTCGGCGGCCGGAAGCTCCGGGTCGGCCGGAAGGTCCGGGGGCCGGAAGCTTCGGGTTGGCCGGAAGGTCCGGGGGCCGGAAGTTCCGGGCTGTCCAGAGTGTTGACGCCTGTGTCTTCTTCTACAGTCCTCAGCTCCGAGTCTTGAGCGTTGTACCTGATGGCACATAGTATCTCGGACTTAGGCAGTAGCCATGTCTCACTTGAAGAGGTGGAAAACTCAAGTAGGAGTGATGTCACCTCGGATTGAATAGCACGTGCCCTAGCCCTTGTCATTGGTCCACTTGGAGCTTGGATAGTTGAGGTGGCATCCATGTGGATGGTCGTGGGATGCTCCGCATAATCTCCCCTCCCTTGGGGAAGATCCATCCTCGGATCGAGTTCTTCATCACCATGGAAGGGAGAGAGATCTTTGATGTTGAAGATGTCACTCACGTTGTATTTGTCCCGTGGGAGGTCGATCTTGTAAGCGTTGTCGTTGTAGCATGCGAGCACCTTGAAGGGTCCATCGGCTCGAGGTCGAATCTTAGACTTGCGTTCTTGTGGAAAGCGCTCCTTGCGAAGGTGTAGCCACACGAGATCACCAATGTTGAAGACAATAGGTTGCTTGTTGACATTGAGCTTGGTCGCAAGGCGTTGTACTTGGCGCTCGATGGTGTTTCTTGTATCTTCATGCACCTACTTGATATGGGTCGCTCGTGCACTTGCGTCCAAATTGATTCGCTCTCGGAGTGGTAGAGGTAGAATATCCAATGGTGACAAAGGGTTGAATCCGTAGACGACCTCGAAAGGGGACTTGCCGGTTGTTGAGTGTCTTGCTCGGTTGTAGGCGAACTCGGTGATGGGTAGACACTCCTCCCACTCCTTGATGTTCTTCTTGATGAGTACTCGAAGTAGAGCGGAGAGTGTGCGGTTTGTCACCTCCGTTTGGCCGTCCGTTCGAGGATGGTATGCCGTGGAGAAGAGTAGCTTGATTCTGAGCTTGGCGCATAGGGTCTTCCAAAAGTAGCTAAGGAACTTGACGTCGCGGTCCGAGACGATAGTCTTTGGCACACCATGTAGACGCAATATTTCCCTACAAAAGAGATTAGCCACATGTGAAGCATCGTCTATCTTGTTACAAGGAATAAAGTGTGCCATTTTTGAGAAACGGTCCACAACGACAAATATGGAATCTTTCCCATTGTGAGTCCTAGGCAAACCAAGTACAAAGTCCATGCTAATGTCTTCCCAAGGTTGGTATGGAATCGGTAAAGGCGACCATGAGATTGGGCTTTGGACTTAGCTTTGCGACATGTAGAACACCGGTTGGTGAAGCGATTGACGTCCCGAAACATCTTTGGCCAAAAGTAGCTTTTCGAGAGCGTGGCGAACGTCTTGTCGTGTCCGAAGTGTCCCATTAAACCTCCTCCATGAGATTCCTGCAAAAGCAACAAACGAAGCAAGGACTCGGGAATGCAAAGTTTGTTAGCTCTCATTAGGTAGCCATCTTTGATGTAATAGCGTTCCCAAGATGTATTCGACAAACACTTGGCATAAGGAATGGCAAAAGTTGTATCATGCTCATATAAGTCTTTGATATGCTCGAAGCCAATGACATCTAACTCAAGTTGCGTGACAAGCATGCAAATGCGGGAAAGAGCATCCACTACTATGTTTTCTTTACCTTTGATGTACTTGATGACATATGCAAAAGACTTAATAAATTCACTCCATTTAGCATGACGCTTGTTCAACTTAGTTTGTCCCTTAAGATACTTGAGAGTCTCATGATCGGTGTGAATGGTAAACTCATGGGGACGAAGGTAGTGTTCCCATTCATGCGAAACGCGGACTAAAGCATATAGCTCTTTGTCATAGATGGGGTAGTTGAGTTGCACTCCGGAAAGTTTCTCACTAAAGTAAGCTATGGGGCGCTTCTCTTGCGTTAACACACCTCCTATCCCATTACCACTAGCATCGCAATGAATTTCAAAAGGTTTGTCGAAGTTGGGTAAAGCAAGCACGGGAGCATGAGTAAGCAAATTCTTAAGCTCATTGAATGCGTTATCTTGGGATGCTCCCCAAGCAAAAGGCGCATTCTTCTTGCTCAAAGCATGCAAAGGCGAAGCAATGGTGCTAAAATCCTTTACAAAACGACGATAGAAGCCCGCAAGGCCAAGGAAACACGCACTTGATGCAAGTTGGTTGGTTGCGGCCAAGTCTTAATAGCATTGATCTTGGACTCATCTACATGAACACCCTTAGAAGAGACAACAAATCCTAAGAAAACGAGCTTATCAACACCAAAAAGGCATTTCTCCATATTAGCATAGAGACGCTCTTTCCTAAGAGTTTGCAAAATGGTGCGGACATGGGTGACATGCTCTTGGATAGATTTGCTAAACACAAGAATATCATCAAAGTAGACCACAACAAATATACCAATGTAAGGGCGAAAGACATGATTCATGAGGCGCATAAAAGTGCCCGGTGCTTTCGAAAGACCCATAGGCATGACTAACCACTCATACAAACCAAACTTGGTTTTGAAGGCAGTTTTCCATTCATCACCCTCTTGTATGCGGATTTGATAGTAACCACTCTTAAGATCAATTTTGGAAAATATAGTGGCACCGCTAAGCTCATCAAGCATATCATCTAGGCGTGGAATGGGATACCTATAACGAAAGGTGATAGCATTGATAGGTCTACAATCGGAGCACATGCGAAAACTACCGTCACGTTTTGGCACAAGAATGACCGAAACGGCACAAGGGCTCAAACTTTCACGCACATGTCCATGGTCTATGAGATGTTTTACTTGCCTTTGAATTTCTTTGGTTTCTTCAGGGTTGACGCGGTAGGGAGCTTTGTTTGGAAGTGGTGCTCCGGGGATGAGGTCAATTCGGTGCTCAATGCCTTATAGAGGAGGTAGTCCCGGAGGTAGCTCATCGAGAAAAACATCTCGAAATTCCTGCAAAAGAGAAGACAACACTAGAGGAAGAGTGTGAGAGGTGTTAGTTTGTGGTGCATTGTCCTTGCACAAGATGACGTAGTGTAGGACACCAGATGGGTTCTCACACACTTCTCTCATCTCACGTTTGGTGGCAAATAGAACTAAGTTCTTGTTTTCGCTCATCATGGAGGCACTCAATTTGGGCTTGTGGCGCTCACTCTCTTTTTGGTGGCTCACTCTCTCACCATTCTCTCCACGATGGGTGGTATGCTTGTCGGCGATCACTTGACTTGGCGACATTGGGCGGAGGACGTACTCCTTGCCCTTCATCTTGAAGCTGTAGTGGTTCATTCGACCGTTGTGGACGACTCCTCTATCGAATTGCCATGGCCGTCCAAGGAGAAGATGACAGACGGTCATCAGAACAACGTCGCACTCCAAGGTGTCTTCGTATGCGCCGATCTTGAAGGAGACTTGTACTCGGTGCTTGACTTGGATGGTGCCGGAGTCACTAAGCCATTGCACTTTGTAAGGATGCGGATGCTTCGTCTTGGGCAATTGGATCTTGGAGCAAAGTTCTTCACTTGTGAGATTGTGACAACTCCCTCCATCAATGATGACCTTGACGGATCGTCCATTGATGTCGGCCTTGGTGTGGAATATGGTGCATCTTTGGTCTTTTTCTTGGTGATGTTGGAGAGTCAAGACTTTGGAGACAACAAGTGCGGGACTTGAGTCTTCATCACAAAAGACTTGTTCTTCTTCATTGTTCACTTGGCGGTGCATGGTGACTTGCTCAAGTGCTTCCATTTCACCTTCACTCATGGAGTCATAAGTGCCATCGTCGTTGAAGACCATGGTCCGCTTGTTGGTGCACTCGTAGGACTTGTGGCCTCGGCCTCCGCAAGTGAAACACTTGAAGGAACTTGTCTTGACGGTCTCATCGGTTGGGGTTGATGATAATGAAGCTCTCGGCTTGAAGTTGCTCATAGGAGGATGACTTGTAGTTGACGAAGCTTTCTTGGAAGTCGGCTTGTCGATGTTGGAAGTAGACGTTCTTGTAGTCGGTGTTGGAGTCATTGAAGCTTGGTTATTGGAGAAGCCATAGGACTTGGATGAGAACTTGGCGTACTTGAAGTCATCTTGCACTTGGCATTCCGCTTTGGTAGCTTGGTGCACGAGCTCGATGAGATTTGAGTATGGTTGGAAATCGGCGATCTTCTTGATGGGATGATTGAGTCCATTCAAGAAACGTGCCATAGTTTGCTCATCATCTTCCGTGACATTGGCTCGTATCATGGCAATCGCCATCTCCTTCTAGTACTCTTCAACGCTCTTGGTTCCTTGCTTGAGTTGTTGGAGTTTCTTCAAGAGGTCGCGGTTGTAGTAGGTAGGCACGAAGCGTGCTCTCATGACATCCTTCATTTGTGCCCAAGTAGTGATGGGTGGTTCACCTCTTGCCTCACGGCGCTCTATGATTTGTTCCCACCAAATGAGGACATAGTCTTGGAACTCAAGGGATGCCATCGCGATCTTCTTCTCTTCTTCATAATTGTGAAAACGGAAGATCTTGTCAACTTTCAATGCCCATGAAAGGTATTCTTCGGGATCGTTGCTTCCATTGAACTTGGGCATGGTGAACTTGAGCTTGTCGTAGCGTTGCTCTTCATTATGCTGGGGTCGGGGATGATGACGCCCATGTTGTAGATGATTGTTCAACTCTGGTGCTCTGGTCGCGGAGGGTTGTCAACCTCGTGTTGCTCTTGTCGCGCAGGGTTGTCAACCTCGTGTTGCTCTTGTCACGGAGTATTCCCATTGTTTTCATGCTCTTGATGAACTTGATGGTCTTGGCGAGCTTGTGGAGGAGCGCGTTGAGCTCGAGGAGGAATTTGACGATTCATGCGAGCTTGAAGTCGTCGTTCGAGAATTTTTCGTGAAGTGCTTCCTCTTCTTCACGGGCTTGATGCGTAGAGCTTGTTGCGCCTCAAGTGCTTGAGTGTCACGGAGTTGTTGTTCTTTACGTTGAGCCTCGGCATCTTGTGCATTTTGGTGTAGACGCGCACGTTCTTCCTCTTCATGTTGGCGTTGTTGTTGTCGTTCTTGAGCTAGCGCAAAGGCTTCTTCGGCTTGACGTCGTCGGTGCTCTTGAGATTCGGTGTCCCGACGTGGATTGAGGCTTGCTTGATAGTCGGTGCGCGCGGCTTGATGAAGATTGTTCGATGTCGGAGTACTTGAGCCGGAGAGGGTAAAGTCGGAATGGCGACTTGAACGGCTCCTTCTTGAAGTGGAAGAAGAGCGTTGAGCAACAAAGCGCGAATTTCATCCATCCTTGCGTCATTCTCTTGCTTGTGATCGTCGAGCTTGTTGTCAAAGTAGTCCCTTGTACATTGCTCGGAGAGTCGTAAGTCGGCGACAAGGTTGTCGATGCGTTCACTCATAGCTTGTTGCTCTTGATGTAAAGCACGTTGTGCACCAAAGAGGTGACTCTTGGTGACGAAGGAGTTCATGTCGTCGTCTTGCTCCATGAAGAGTGGGTTGGTAGAAGTACTTGGCCTATCCATCATTCCAAGACAACTGTGAGTGGTAGAAAGAGAAGAACGAATACCAAATGTACCTTGACCAAAGTTGAAAGTGGATCGAGGATCACTCCAATGTAGGACAAGGAAATAGCACAATTGGTATGAGTTCTTATCAGTTTCTCACACCTACACAAGTAAAAGCTTTTGGTGGAGCTTGGTTAGGATGGTGGCACAAAATTTGATGTAATTGTAAGTGAGCTTCAATAATGTTGGAAAAGATTCGCAAGATGCAATGTAACAAGTAGACCAAGCATATAAGGTACACGGAAACACACACGCAAAAAGATAAGTGGGGTTGTGCAACCAAGGGTGAGCCAAAATGTGGAATCCACGAAAATGCTCTTGTTGCACAACACTAGAGAGACGCTAGCACGATTGCACGATAGGCGGATACGACAACTTGTGCACAACCTACTTAGCAAAAATGTAACGATTTCTATCCCAAATACTTTGTATGCAAGGTGTTGTTATGGTATGATCCAAGATGATCGAGTATGACAATCTTAATGTTGTATGATGCTATGGTTCTTGCTTAAAAGCTCTTTGCTTATCTTTCCTCTTTGCTTAAAAGCTTGTTTGGCTCTTTGATGTTTGAGCTCTTTTCTCATGCAATGCTTGACGAACCAAGATAGCAAGTGAGTATGCGATGACAACTTTGTGACACAAGAGATGATACCAATATAGGCAACAATGATGTATGTAAGCTATGGGAAGTAAGATCACTAATGTGCACAAGTCTTGTTGCCGGCAATACTCAATGGCTAGTCTCGATGGGTAAGCAACGCAAAGGAGTCAGGCTATGATGGCTATCAATGTAATGGCAGGAGTGATATGTCCAATACCAAGATGAGGTTACCGGTCTTGCTTCCGGTATGGTGTCAAAATGGTGGCACGAATACCAAGTCGTTGTCGAGGTGGCTGCTGCTGATGATGCGTCCATGGCGAAAATGAGCAGCGGTGATGTCGATGTCGAACCATACCTAGATAGCCGAAACACAAAAGGATACGGTACCGCAACTCAAATTCTCAATCCTCAAAGTAGCAATTGTGTCGGAGAGCGTCCAAAATAATAGTTGGGTTATGCGGAAATGGTGGAGGTATGCGGAAGTATATATGGTATATGGTGAGCACCGGAACAAAATTTGGTGGAATTTGGGTGGAGATGTGGAAGTAGTGCAAACTTTCTGTCAAAGCCGGAAGTTTCGGGCAAGACGGAGGGTCCCGGGTCCGGAGGTTCCGGGAAGGCCGGAAGGTCCGGGGGCCGAAATGTCCGGGCTGGACCGGAAGTTCCAGTGGTCGGGATTCTGCCAAGAACAGAGACTTGGGGATTGTGGATTTGGGCGGAAAAACTTGGGGAAAATGATGAGGACATCAATACCATTGTTACACCCACAGCCCCTACTGCTACATATACGGGACCAATTACTAGAGCTCGCGCACGCCAATTAAATTATCAGGTACTTTCGTTTCTTGGTAATGATTCTAATGTTCATGAGAATATGATGCTGCCTAAATTGGATACATTTGTTTTGCTTACAAATGAAGGGCCTAGCTTGGAGAAGGATGAACATTGGAGCAAGAACAAGCATGGAGATGATGGCATGCGCAAGGGGAACAAGAACGGAGTTACAAGTGATGATTTCAGGACTTTGAAGCCACCATAATGGGTGCATGAAGCCTTGGACAAAATATACAAGATGCCACTTCATAAATTTCGTCCCGAGGCTATTTTAGGTGCTGCGTCACCTTATTATTGGGCCAGGCCCATGTAATTTCGAAATACATAAGTATAGGCTATTTTTAGAGTCCGTATGTGTGGGGAAACAAGAGATAGGGTTGATTTCGGACCCCTCCACCAAGGGCCACGAAATTCCCCCCACTTCCTCCATATATACAGCCCTTAGGGCATCGTTTAGACTTTGGGTTTTGTTTAGATTAAAAGTTCGCCATAGCTGCAACTTCGCGTACTTCGTTTGTGTTCAACGACCAGACAAAGGCGTCACAGAACCCCACCTTGATCAATAAAGCTTTCATCTTATATTCGCAATATCCAGATTGCAATCTTAGTTTCTTGCTTGTTCTTCGTTTGCTCGTAGGAAACAGACCCTCGTGGTCAGGTTGATCGTGCTCCGGCGTGGTCAATAACCTCTCGGAGTTGGTTTAGCGATTGCTAAGGCGCGACGTCCACGCACGTTCGTAGTCGGATCGTCAAAGTCGACTTCCACCAAAGCGATATCCATCATCTCATCGAAAGACGGGACACCTTTGCCTCTATCAATAACGTCTCGGAGTTGGTTTAGCGATTGCTAAGGCGCGACGTCCTCGCACGTTCGTAGTCGGATCGTCAAAGTCGACTTCCACCAAAGCGAAATCCATCATCTCATCGAAAGACGGGACACCTTTGCCTCTATCAAGTGGTATCAGATTTCCAGGTTGCTCGGTGAGATTTTACAGTTTTTCGTAGTTTAGATCGAGTCTGTTCTTCATACCTACAGTCCACGAAAAAGCCACAAAAAAAATTAGGGTTAGTTCATCATATCCGAACCAATCTGAGCCTTTGCATAATCTTTTTAGGGTTTTGCTTTGTTGAATTTGCGGTTGCATCGTCGGTCTAGTTGCTGGTCTTAGAGTCTAGTCTTTTAGAGTTTCGAGTTCTGGTCATAAGTTGTCACGCCGCCGCCGCACCATCATCATCGCCCCTGCCATCTACCAACACCGCTCCGAATCCGTATCCATATACCACCACCAATCCGTATCCATATATCACCACCGATCCATATCCATATACTACCACCGCTACCACCACTGCTGCCATATACCACCACCATATATCCACCACCAATCCGAGTTCCTTGCATATTAGGTTTGTTTTCGAGATCCATCTAAATTCCGATTCGTGTTTCCTTGCCGGAGTAGGTTTCGGGAAAAAAAAGAGTCCAGAAACCACCCTCCGTTTAGGCCCAAAATTTTTCGAAAACGCACTTGTTGAAAAATTTTCTGGCTATCCTATTTTTAGGTGTTTCTAAGCGTATTGAGATAGTCGCCGTTATAGAAAGTTTTTTTTGACCCGTTTCCAGTTTTTGGGTCCGGGCAGTCAAAAAAAAGAATTGTCAACAAAAATTTCGTGCCCATCCTGTCAGTTTGACCTGGGAAGAGTTTTGAGACACTCGCCATTATAGTGATTTTTCGCAAAAAAAAAGCAGCGCAAAAAAAAGCAGCGCAAAAAAAAGAGCGAAAAAAAATCCAAAGTGTGCTTTTCCCTTGTTTACGTGCCGCGCCGTGATTTTGTTGGTGTTCTAGGCTCGCGTCTCTAGCACAGTCCAGCCTAGGACCAGCACAGTACTGTCGTTGAGCGTTTATTCAACTTTGCATCTCTGAATTGATTATTGCTGACCCTTTTTGCTACCATATTATAAGCCTTCCCAACTCCACATACATCTACGTCGTGCGTTTGACTCTCCCTGGTAATCGCTCTATCCAAGCTTTGAGAGTTTTTGACTACAACGGTTGCCGATCACCGCCTGCTGCTGGGTAAGAACTGGTAAGAATTTGAGATTTGCTTGACGGATTTGTGACACCAACCACCACCTCTTGTTAGTAGTCTGTAGGATCATATTCTTGTGTGTTTCTATTGCTGCTAACCATGCCAGGATCACAAGCCGACGAGACTGACTGGGAGAACTTGACGAACAAGGAGCTTCATGATACGTTTCAGCAAATGATGAGTGTACAGGTGCAAGATGTGATAAACAGATTTGAAGAGGCCATGGAGAAGATAGATGGCATGGAGAAGACGTTTGAAACAAAGCTCGATAACAAGTTTGCTGAATTGCTTTCGCGTTTTCCACCACCACCACCGGCTGCTCCTGCCGCACCTCTGCAACAACAGCAACAACACCGACTACCTCCACGTCGGGAAACAACCCTCTGTCGAGCGAGTCGTGTCCCTCTTCAGTCGGGCCAAACTGCTGGTGCTGCTATTGATACTTCTGTGGCTCCTGCTGCTGATGCGGAGGAGGATGATTATGTGGGAGATTACGAGGATGAGGTTGCTCAAAATCAGAACTACGTGCAACCACCTGCACCACAACCACCAGGTCGTCCACATGCAAATAAGCACAATGGTAGGGCTTTCCCTCAGGTACGAGATCATGACCATCTTCCTAAACTGAAATTGAATATTCCACCTTTCGAGGGTAGATATGTTCCTGATATATATCTTACTTGGGAGTTAGAAATTGAACAACGATTTACATGTTTACAATATCCCGAGGAGAGACGGGTTTGCCGCTGCTGTTTGTGCTTTCACTAGTTTTGCATGTGTATGGTGGTCTGAACATTGTAGATTATATCCTATTCCAACTACTTGGGCTGCTTTGAAAACTGCTATGCGTACTCGTTGGGTTCCACCATATTATCAACGTGAATTGCTTCAGAGATTACATCGCTTAAGACAAGGAAAAAATTCTGTAGAAGAATATTATCAGGAATTACAAACTGGCATGATTAGATGTGGTATTGTTGAGGAGAATGAAGCTATGCTTGCACGTTTTCTGGGTGGATTAAATAGAGAGATTCAGACCATTCTAGACTATAAGGAGTATACTAATATCACTCGTTTATTCCATCTTGCTTGTAAAGCTGAACGTGAAGTGCAGGATCGACAACCATTGGCGCGAACTAACTTTTCTGCAGGCCGACCTTCATCATGGACACCGCGTGCATCTTCTACTTCAACTGCACCAGCACCTCAATCACGTGCCTCCTCCAGTTGTGATACAAGAAAACAGGCACAACCACCATTATCTGCCAAGAGCGCACCTGTTGGGCCTGCACAGAGTTCTTCTTCTTCCATGGCATCAACAGGGCACACAAGTGATATTATTTGTCGTCGTTGTAAGGGAAGAGGTCATTATGCGAGAGAATGCAAATCTCCGCGTGTGATAATTGCTACCGCGGATGGTGGATATGAGTCCGCTAGTGACTATGATGAGGAGACTTTGGCTCTTATTACACGTGAAGAACATGGTGGAGATGATTCTGATCATGAGACGCAATACATGGCTCCTGAAGACGCTGACAGGTATGAATGTTTAGTTGCTCAACGTGTTTTGAGTGTGCAGGTCACACAAGCTGAGCAAAATCAGAGGCACAATTTGTTCCATACCAAGGGAGTTGTGAAAGAACGTTCTGTGCGCGTCATCATAGATGGAGGGAGCTGCAACAACTTGGCTAGCATGGAGATGGTGGAGAAGCTTTCTCTCACCACAAGACCACATCCACATCCTTACTACATCCAATGGTTCAACAACAGCGGCAAGGTTAAGGTAACACGTACTGTTCGTGTGCATTTTAGTATCTCTACATATGCTGATTATGTTGATTGTGATGTGGTACCTATGCAAGCATGTTCCTTATTACTTGGTAGACCATGGCAATTTGATAAAAATTCTGTACACCATGGTAGAAACAATCACTATACTCTTGTTCATAGGGATAAAAATATTACTTTGCTTCCTATGACTCCTGATTCCATTTTGAAAGAGGCAAAGATGTCTCGTCTTTCGATGAGATGATGGATATCGCTTTGGTGGAAATCGACTTTGACGATCCGACTACGAACGTGCGAGGACGTCGCGCCTTAGAAATCGCTAAACCAACTCCGAGAGGTTATTGACCACGCCGGAGCACGATCAACCTGACCACGAGGGTCTGTTTCCTGCGAGCAAACGAACAACAAGCAAGAAACTAAGATTGCAATCTGGATATTGCGAATATAAGATGAAAGCTTTATTGATCAAGGTGGGGTTCTGTGACGCCTTTGTCTGGTCGTTGAACACAAACGAAGTACGCGAAGTTGCAGCTATGGCGAACTTTTAATCTAAACAAAACCCAAAGTCTAAACGATGCCCTAAGGGCTGTATATATGGAGGAAGAGGGGGGAATTTTGTGGCCCTTGGTGGAGGGGTCCGAAATCAACCCTATCTCTTGTTTCCCCACACATATGGACTCTAAAAATAGCCTATACTTATGTATTTCGAAATTACATGGGCTTGGCCCAATAATAAGGTGACGCAGCACCTAAATTAGCCTCGGGACGAAATTTATGAAGTGGCATCTTGTATATTTCGTCCAAGGCTTCATGCACCCATTATGGTGGCTTCAAAGTCCTGAAATCATCACTTGTAACTCCGTTCTTGTTCCCCTTGCGCATGCCATCATCTCCATGCTTGTTCTTGCTCCAATGTTCATCCTTCTCCAAGCTAGGCCCTTCATTTGTAAGCAAAACAAATGTATCCAATTTAGGCAGCATCATATTCTCATGAACATTAGAATCATTACCAAGAAACGAAAGTACCTGGTAATTTAGTTGGCGTGCACGAGCTCTAGTAATTGGTCCAGTATGTATAGCAGCAAGGGCTGTGGGTGTAACAATTGTATTGATGTCCTCATCATCCTCCCCTTCTTGAAATGAAGTCGTCCTCGACGGAAGTTCATCTTCCTCACCCAAATAAGGCTTCAAATCTGCAATGTTAAAAGTGGGACTAACCCCAAAATCTGCAGGCAGCTCAAGTTTATATGCATTATCATTTATTTTCTCTAACACCTTAAAGGGACCATCAGCACGTGGCATTAACTTTGATTTGCGCAAATCAGGAAATCTATCCTTACGCAAATGTAACCAAACAAGATCTCCAGGTGCAAACACAACATGTTTTCTACCCTTATCCCCAGCAAGTTTATATTTAGCATTCATACGCTCAATGTTTTCCTTAGTTAACTCATGCATTTTTAAAATCAATTCAGCACGTTGTTTAGCATCAAAATTAACCTTCTCCGAAGATGGAAGAGGCAACAAATCAATAGGTGCACGAGGTAGGAAACCATACACAACTTCAAAAGGGCACATCTTAGTAGTAGAATGCAATGAACGATTATAAGCAAATTCAATATGAGGCAAGCATTCCTCCCACATTTTCTTATTATTCTTCAAAACAGCCCTAAGCATAGTAGACAACGTTTTATTGACTACTTCAGTTTGTCCATCAGTTTGGGGGTGACAAGTAGTACTAAAAAGTAGTTTAGTCCCCAACTTAGCCCATAAACATCTCCAAAAGTGGCTAAGAAATTTAGTATCACGATCTGAAACAATAGTATTTGGCACACCATGCAAGCGAATAATTTCACGAAAGAACAAATCAGCAACATTAACAGCATCATCGCTTTTATGACATGGTATAAAGTGTGCCATTTTCGAGAATCTATCCACGACAACAAATATGCTATCCCTCCCCTTCTTTGTTCGAGGTAAACCTAAAACAAAGTCCATAGATATATCCTCCCAAGGAACACTAGGTACAGGCAAAGGCATATATAAACCATGAGGATTGAGTCGTGACTTAGCTTTTTGACATGTAGTGCAGCGAGCAATAAAACGCTCAACATCCCGTCTCATCTTTGGCCAAAAGAAATGTGTAGCAAGTACGTCCTCCGTCCTCTTCACGCCAAAGTGTCCCATTAATCCTCCTCCATGCGCCTCCTGCAACAACAAAAGACGAACGGAGCTAGCTGGAATGCATAGCTTGTTAGCACGAAACACAAATCCATCATTAAAAACAAACTTGTTCCACATTCTTCCTTCTTTACAATTCTGCATTACATCTTTAAAATCAGCATCATGCACATATTGATCTTTGATGGTCTCCAAACCAAATATTTTGAAGTCAAGTTGTGAAAGCATAGTATAGCGACGAGACAATGCATCAACAATAACATTTTCTTTTCCCTTTTTGTGTTTAATGACATAAGGGAAAGTCTCAATGAATTCAACCCATTTAGCATGTCTACAATTCAGTTTAGCTTGACTTTTAATATGTTTCAAAGATTCATGATCAGAATGTATAACAAATTCTTTGGGCCATAAATAATGTTGCCATGTTTCTAAAGTCCGAACAAGAGCATATAATTCTTTATCATAAGTAGAATAATTCAGACTAGGCCCACTCAATTTTTCAGAAAAGTATGCAACAGGTTTGCCATCTTGTAATAACACACCTCCTAATCCAATTCCACTAGCATCACATTCAAGCTCAAAAGTCTTATTAAAATCAGGAAGTTGGAGTAAAGGAGCATGTGTCAACTTATCTTTCAATACCGTGAAGGCTTCTTCCTGTGCGGTACCCCAAAGAAAAGGCACATCTTTCTTTGTAAGCTCATTAAGAGGTGCAGCAATGGTGCTGAAATCTCTCACAAAACGCCTATAGAATCCAGCGAGGCCAAGAAAACTCCTCACTTGTGTGACCGTTTTGGGTTGCGGCCAACTCTCAATAGCTTCAATCTTGGCTTTATCAACTTCAATTCCCTGTGGAGTAACAACATAGCCAAGAAAAGATACTCGGTCGGTGCAAAAGGTGCACTTCCCAAGGTTACCAAACAAACGTGCATCACGTAGAGCAATAAAAACAGCACATAAATGTTCCAAATGTTCTTCCAAAGATCTGCTATAAATCAATATGTCATCAAAGTAAACTACCACAAATCGTCCAATGAAAGCACGTAAAACTTCGTTCATTAATCTCATGAAAGTACTAGGTGCATTAGTTAACCCAAAAGGCATGACTAACCACTCATATAATCCAAACTTAGTTTTAAATGCTGTTTTCCATTCATCTCCCAATTTCATACGAATTTGATGGTAGCCACTACGCAAATCAACTTTGGAGAATATTGTAGAGCCACTCAATTCATCAAGCATATCATCTAGCCTAGGAATAGGATGACGATAACGAATAGTAATATTATTAATGCCTCTACAATCAACACACATACTGATAGAGGCGAGGGTCCCGATCTTTCGATGAGATGATGGATATCGCTTTGGTGGAAGTCGACTTTGACGATCCGACTACGAACGTGCGAGGACGTCGCGCCTTAGCAATCGCTAAACCAACTCCGAGAGGTTATTGACCACGCCGGAGCACGATCAACCTGACCACGAGGGTCTGTTTCCTGCGAGCAAACGAAGAACAAGCAAGAAACTAAGATTGCAATCTGGATATTGCGAATATAAGATGAAAGCTTTATTGATCAAGGTGGGGTTCTGTGACGCCTTTGTCTGGTCGTTGAACACAAACGAAGTACGCGAAGTTGCAGCTATGGCGAACTTTTAATCTAAACAAAACCCAAAGTCTAAACGATGCCCTAAGGGCTGTATATATGGAGGAAGAGGGGGAGAATTTCGTGGCCCTTGGTGGAGGGGTCCGAAATCAACCCTATCTCTTGTTTCCCCAAACATACGGACTCTAAAAATAGCCTATACTTATGTATTTCGAAATTACATGGGCCTGGCCCAATAATAAGGTGACGCAGCACCTAAAATAGCCTCGGGACGAAATTTATGAAGTGGCGTCTTGTATATTTCGTCCAAGGCTTCATGCACCCATTATGGTGGCTTCAAAGTCCTGAAATCATCACTTGTAACTCCGTTCTTGTTTCCCTTGCGCATGCCATCATCTCCATGCTTGTTCTTGCTCCAATGTTCATCCTTCTCCAAGCTAGGCCCTTCATTTGTAAGCAAAACAAATGTATCCAATTTAGGCAGCATCATATTCTCATGAACATTAGAATCATTACCAAGAAACGAAAGTACCTGGTAATTTAGTTGGCGTGCACGAGCTCTAGTAATTGGTCCAGTATGTATAGCAGCAGGGGCTGTGGGTGTAACAATTGTATTGATGTCCTCATCAGGATATGAGTCCGCTAGTGACTATGATGAGGAGACATTAGCTCTTATTACACGTGAAGAACATGGTGGAGATGATTCTGATCATGAGACGCAATACATGGCTCCTGAAGACGCTGACAGGTATGAATGTTTAGTTGCTCAACGTGTTTTGAGTGTGCAGGTCACACAAGCTGAGCAAAATCAGAGGCACAATTTGTTCCATACCAAGGGAGTTGTGAAGGAACGTTCTGTGCGCGTCATAATAGACGGAGGGAGCTGCAACAACTTGGCTAGCATGGAGATGGTGGAGAAGCTTTCTCTCACCACAAGACCACATCCACATCCTTACTACATCCAATGGTCCAACAACAGCGGCAAGGTTAAGGTAACACGTACTGTTCGTGTGCATTTTAGTATCTCTACATATGCTGATTATGTTGATTGTGATGTGGTACCTATGCAAGCATGTTCCTTATTACTTGGTAGACCATGGCAATTTGATAAAAATTCTGTACACCATGGTAGAAACAATCACTATACTCTTGTTCATAAGGATAAAAATATTACTTTGCTTCCTATGACTCCTGATTCCATTTTGACAGATGATATTAATAGAGCTAATAAAGCACAACAGGAGAAGAATAAGAGTGAAAATCAGATTGTGGCAAAAGAATTTGAGCAACAAATGAAGCATAATAATAAACCATCTAGTGTTGCTTCTGAAATTAAATTGAAAAGTGCATGTTTATTTGCCACCAAATCTGATATTGATGAGCTAGATTTCAGCAAATCTGTTTGCTATGCTTTTGTGTGCAAAGAGGCATTATTTTCATTCGAGGACGTGCCTTCCTCTTTGCCTCCTGCTGTCACTAACATTTTGCAGGAGTTCGCTGACGTTTTTCCACAAGACGTGCCACCGGGATTACCGCCTATTCGAGGGATTGAGCATCAGATTGACTTAATTCCCGGTGCTTCACTGCCAAACCGTGCACCATACCGTACCAATCCAGAGGAGACGAAGGAGATTATGCGTCAAGTACAAGAGCTTCTCGACAAAGGTTATATACGTGAATCACTTAGTCCTTGTGCTGTTCCTATTATTCTAGTGCCGAAAAAGGATGGTACATCACGTATGTGTGTTGATTGTAGAGGCATTAATAATATTACTATTCGTTATCGTCATCCTATTCCTAGGCTAGATGATATGCTTGATGAATTGAGTGGCTCTACAATATTCTCCAAAGTTGATTTGCGTAGTGGCTACCATCAAATTCGTATGAAATTGGGAGATGAATGGAAAACAGCATTTAAAACTAAGTTTGGATTATATGAGTGGTTAGTCATGCCTTTTGGGTTAACTAATGCACCTAGTACTTTCATGAGATTAATGAACGAAGTTTTACGTGCTTTCATTGGACGATTTGTGGTAGTTTACTTTGATGACATATTGATTTATAACAGATCTTTGGAAGAACATTTGGAACATTTACGTGCTGTTTTTATTGCTCTACGTGATGCACGTTTGTTTGGTAACCTTGGGAAGTGCACCTTTTGCACCGACCGAGTATCTTTTCTTGGCTATGTTGTTACTCCACAGGGAATTGAAGTTAATAAAGCCAAGATTGAAGCTATTGAGAGTTGGCCGCAGCCCAAAACGGTCACACAAGTGAGGAGTTTTCTTGGCCTCGCTGGATTCTATAGGCGTTTTGTGAGAGATTTTAGCACCATTGCTGCACCTCTCAATGAGCTTACAAAGAAAGATGTGCCTTTTCTTTGGGGTACCGCACAGGAAGAAGCCTTCACGGTATTGAAAGATAAGTTGACACATGCTCCTTTACTCCAACTTCCTGATTTTAATAAGACTTTTGAGCTTGAATGTGATGCTAGTGGAATTGGATTAGGAGGTGTGTTATTACAAGATGGCAAACCTGTTGCATACTTTTCTGAAAAATTGAGTGGGCCTAGTCTGAATTATTCTACTTATGATAAAGAATTATATGCTCTTGTTCGGACTTTAGAAACATGGCAACATTATTTATGGCCCAAAGAATTTGTTATACATTCTGATCATGAATCTTTGAAACATATTAAAAGTCAAGCTAAACTGAATCGTAGACATGCTAAATGGGTTGAATTCATTGAGACTTTCCCTTATGTCATTAAACACAAGAAGGGAAAAGAAAATGTTATTGCTGATGCATTGTCTCGCCGCTATACTATGCTTTCACAACTTGACTTCAAAATATTTGGTTTGGAGACCATCAAAGATCAATATGTGCGTGATGCTGATTTTAAAGATGTAATGCAGAATTGTAAAGAAGGAAGAATGTGGAACAAGTTTCTCGTTAACGATGGATTTGTGTTTCGTGCTAACAAGCTATGCATTCCAGCTAGCTCCGTTCGTCTTTTGTTGTTGCAGGAGGCGCATGGAGGAGGATTAATGGGACACTTTGGCGTGAAGAAGACGGAGGACGTACTTGCTACACATTTCTTTTGGCCAAAGATGAGACGGGATGTTGAGCGTTTTATTGCTCGATGCACTACATGTCAAAAAGCTAAGTCACGACTCAATCCTCATGGTTTATATATGCCTTTGCCTGTACCTAGTGTTCCTTGGGAGGATATATCTATGGACTTTGTTTTAGGTTTACCTCGAACAAAGAAGGGGAGGGATAGCATATTTGTTGTCGTGGATAGATTCTCGAAAATGGCACACTTTATACCATGTCATAAAAGCGATGATGCTGTTAATGTTGCTGATTTGTTCTTTCGTGAAATTATTCGCTTGCATGGTGTGCCAAATACTATTGTTTCAGATCGTGATACTAAATTTCTTAGCCACTTTTGGAGATGTTTATGGGCTAAGTTGGGGACTAAACTGCTTTTTAGTACTACTTGTTGATAGAGGCAAAGGTGTCCCGTCTTTCGATGAGATGGTGGATTTCGCTTTGGTGGAAGTCGACTTTGACGATCCGACTACGAACGTGCGAGGACGTCGCACCTTAGCAATCGCTAAACCAACTCCGAGAGGTTATTGACCACGCCGGAGCACGATCAACCTGACCACGAGGGTCTGTTTCCTGCGAGCAAACGAAGAACAAGCAAGAAACTGAGATTGCAATCTGGATATTGCGAATATAAGATGAAAGCTTTATTGATCAAGGTGGGGTTCTGTGACGCCTTTGTCTGGTCGTTGAACACAAACGAAGTACGCGAAGTTGCAGCTATGGCGAACTTTTAATCTAAACAAAACCCAAAGTCTAAACGATGCCCTAAGGGCTGTATATATGGAGGAAGAGGGGGGGAATTTCGTGGCCCGTGGTGGAGGGATCCGAAATCAACCCTATCTCTTGTTTCCCCACACATACGGACTCTAAAAATAGCCTATACTTATGTATTTCGAAATTACATGGGCCTGGCCCAATAATAAGGTGACGCAGCACCTAAAATAGCCTCGGGACGAAATTTATGAAGTGGCATCTTGTATATTTCGTCCAAGGCTTCATGCACCCATTATGGTGGCTTCAAAGTCCTGAAATCATCACTTGTAACTCCGTTCTTGTTCCCCTTGCGCATGCCATCATCTCCATGCTTGTTCTTGCTCCAATGTTCATCCTTCTCCAAGCTAGGCCCTTCATTTGTAAACAAAACAAATGTATCCAATTTAGGCAGCATCATATTCTCATGAACATTAGAATCATTACCAAGAAACGAAAGTACCTGGTAATTTAGTTGGCGTGCACGAGCTCTAGTAATTGGTCCAGTATGTATAGTAGCAGGGGCTGTGGGTGTAACAATTGTATTGATGTCCTCATCAGTACCACATCACAATCAACATAATCAGCATATGTAGAGATACTAAAATGCACACGAACAGTACGTGTTACCTTAACCTTGCCGCTGTTGTTGAACCATTGGATGTAGTAAGGATGTGGATGTGGTCTTGTGGTGAGAGAAAGCTTCTCCACCATCTCCATGCTAGCCAAGTTGTTGCAGCTCCCTCCGTCTATTATGACGCGCACAGAACGTTCCTTCACAACTCCCTTGGTATGGAACAAATTGTGCCTCTGATTTTGCTCAGCTTGTGTGACCTGCACACTCAAAACACGTTGAGCAACTAAACATTCATACCTGTCAGCGTCTTCAGGAGCCATGTATTGCATCTCATGATCAGAATCATCTCCACCATGTTCTTCACGTGTAATAAGAGCCAATGTCTCCTCATCATAGTCACTAGCGGACTCATATCCACCACCCTCGGTAGCAATCATCACACGCGGAGATTTGCATTCTCTCGCATAATGACCTCCTCCCTTACAACAACGACAAATAATATCACTTGTGTGCCCTGTTGATGCCCTGGAAGAAGAAGAACTCTGTGCAGGCCCGGCAGGTGCGCTCTTGGCAGATAATGGTGGTTGTTCCTGTTTTCTTGTATCACGGCTGTAGGAGGCACCTGATTGAGGTGCTGGTGCAGTTGAAGTAGAAGATGCACGCGGTGTCCATGATGAAGGTCGGCCTGCAGAAAAGTTAGTTCGCGCCAATGCTTGTCGATCCTGCACTTCACGTTCAGCTTTACAAGCAAGATGGTATAAACGAGTGATATTAGTATACTCCTTATAGTCTAGAATGGTCTGAATCTCTCTATTTAATCCACCTAGAAAACGTGCAAGCATAGCTTCATTCGCCTCAACAATACCACATCGAATCATGCCAGTTTGTAATTCCTGATAATATTCTTCTACAGAATTTTTCCTTGTCTTAAACGCTGCAATTTTTGAAGCAATTCACGTTGATAATATGGTGGAACCCAACGCGTACGCATAGCGGTTTTCAATGCAACCCAAGTAGTTGGAATAGGATATAATCTACAATGTTCAGACCACCAGACACATGCAAAACTAGTGAAAGCACAAACAGCAGCAGCAACCCGTCTCTCCTCGGGATATTGTAAACATGTAAAACGTTGTTCAGTTTCTAACTCCCAAGTAAGATATATATCAGGAACATATCTACCCTCAAATGGTGGAATATTCAATTTCAGTTTAGGAATATGGACATCATCTCGTACCTGAGGTGGTGGTGCAGGCCTACCATTACGAATATATACCTGAGGTCGACCTGCTGGTGGTGGTGCTGGTGGTTGCACGTAGTTCTGATTTTGAGCAACCTCATCCTCGTAATCTCCCACATAATCATCCTCCTCCGCATCAGCAGCAGGAGCCAGAGAAGTATCAACAGCAGCACCAACAGTTTGGCCAAACGCAAGAGGAACACGGCTCGCTCGGCGGAGGTCTATTTCGCGACGTGGAGGTAGTCGTTGTTGTTGTTGTTGGAGAGGTGCGTTAGGTGCAGCGGGTGGTGGTGGTGGAAGACGCGCGAGCAATTCATTAAACTTGTTATCAAGCTTTGTTTCGAACGTCTTCTCCATGCCATCTATCTTCTCCATGGCCTCTTCAAATCTGTTTAGCACGTCTTGCACCTGTTCACTCATCATTTGCTGAAATTTATCATGCAAATCCTTATTCGTCATGTTCTCCCAGTCAGTCTCGTCGGCTTGTGATCCAGGCATGGTTAGCAGCAATAGAAACACACAAGAATATGATCCTACAGACTACTAACAAGAGGTGGTGGTGGGTGTCACAAATCCGTCAAGCAAATCTCAAATTCTTACCAGTTCTTACCCAGCAGCAGGCGGTGATCGGCAACCGTTGTAGTCAAAAACTCTCAAAGCTTGGATAGAGCGATTACTAGGGAGAGTCAAACGCACGACGTAGATGTATGTGGAGCTGGGAAGGCTTATAATATGGTAGCAAAAAGGGTCAGCAATAATCAATTCAGAGATGCAAAGTTGAATAAACGCTCAACGACGGTACTGTGCTGGTCCTAGGCTAGACTGTGCTAGAGACGCGAGCCTAGAACACCAACAAAATCACGGCGTGGCACGTAAACAAGGGAAAAGCACATTCTGGAAATTTTTTTCGCCCTTTTTTTGCGCTCTTTTTTTTTGCGCTGCTTTTTTTTTGCGAAAAATCACTATAATGGCGAGTGTCTCAAAACTCTTCCTAGCTCAAACTGACAGGATGGGCACGAAATTTTTTCGACCAAATTTTTTTTTTGACTGCCCGGACCCAAAAACTGGAAACGGGTCAAAAAAAACTTCCTATAATGGCACCTATCTCAAAACACTCAGAAACACTTAAAAATAGGATAGCCAGAATTTTTTTCGAAAAATGCGTTTTCGAAAAATTTTGGGCCTAAACGGAGCGTGGTTTCCGGACTCTTTTTTTTTCCCGAAACCTACTCCGGCAAGGAAACACGAATCGGAATCTAGATGGATCGCGAAAATAAACCTAATATGACAAGAACTCAGATTGGTGGTGGATATATGGTGGTAGATGGCAGCGGTGGTGGTATATGACAGCTGTGGTGGTATATGTATACGGATTCGAAGCGGTGGCGGATAAGCGGTGGTGGTAGATGGCAGGGGTGATGATGATGGTGCGGCGGCGGCGTGACAACTTATGACCAGAACTCGAAACTCTAAAAGACTAGACTCTAAGACCAGCAACTAGACACGACGATGCAACCGTAAATTCAACAAAGCAAAACCCTAAAAAGATTATGCAAAGGCTCAGATTGGTTCGGATATGATGAACTAACCCTAATTTTTTTTGTGGCTTTTTCGTGGACTATAGGTATGATGATGAGGACATGACTACCTTGGATATGACTAAAAATATTGCATATATGCATATTTGTGAGGTGATTTCTAGTGCAAACTATTCAATAATCTATTTATGTTATCCAGAACAAAAATACTTCACACACTTTTGTGTTTTGTCTAATTGCAGGTGTATGGGACATTTGTACAATCCACATATGAAGATAAGGAAGAAAGAGATGTTTATTTGCTGTCCAAAAAGTTCTCTCACGTCACTTTTGGCCCAAGAGAAGATAGAGTCCAAGTCTCTCACGTTCTGGATTCAGATTCGGACTGCACAGACACACCTGATTCAAAACGGACACAAGTTTTTCATACGGACTCCGAATTGGGTGATTCTTTTTTTGTTGGAAACTAGATTTCGTGCACTTTCCAACCCAATTGGAATCACCTTCAAATTCGTCCGGAGCGTTGAGTTGTGGATGAAACAATCTGATGCTGTAGCAGAATCCGAGTCAAACTACAAGTCCAAAGGTGTTACATCACCTCCACTTGGGCCCATTGGCCTTGTACGACCTAGATTTAGTTTTAGGCTGCCTTGGGACGTCCTCCCATGATAGAGGCGAGGGTCCCGATCTTTCGATGAGATGATGGATATCGCTTTGGTGGAAGTCGACTTTCACGATCCGACTACGAACGTGCGAGGACGTCGCGCCTTAGCAATCGCTAAACCAACTCTGAGAGGTTATTGACCACGCCGGAGCACGATCAACCTGACCACGAGGGTCTGTTTCCTGCGAGCAAACGAAGAACAAGCAAGAAACTAAGATTGCAATCTGGATATTGCGAATATAAGATGAAAGCTTTATTGATCAAGGTGGGGTTCTGTGACGCCTTTGTCTGGTCGTTGAACACAAACGAAGTACGCGAAGTTGCAGCTATGGCGAACTTTTAATCTAAACAAAACCCAAAGTCTAAACGATGCCCTAAGGGCTGTATATATGGAGGAAGAGGG
>NW_025225415.1:630980-651512 GCF_018294505.1 Triticum aestivum
TTTTTACTGCCCGGACCCAAAAACTGGAAACGGGTCAAAAAAAACTTCCTATAATGGCACCTGTCTCAAAACACTCAGAAACACCTAAAAATAGGATAGCCAGAAATTTTTTCGAAAAATGCGTTTTCGAAAAATTTTGGGCCTAAACGGAGCGTGGCTACCCGACTCCGGCGTGCACGAGCTCTATGATGAGGACATCAATACAATTGTTACACCCACAGCCCCTGCTGCTATACATACTGGACCAATTACTAGAGCTCGTGCACGCCAACTAAATTACCAGGTACTTTCGTTTCTTGGTAATGATTCTAATGTTCATGAGAATATGATGCTGCCTAAATTGGATACATTTGTTTTGCTTACAAATGAAGGGCCTAGCTTGGAGAAGGATGAACATTGGAGCAAGAACAAGCATGGAGATGATGGCATGCGCAAGGGGAACAAGAACGGAGTTACAAGTGATGATTTCAGGACTTTGAAGCTACCATAATGGGTGCATGAAGCCTTGGACGAAATATACAAGATGCCACTTCATAAATTTCGTCCCGAGGCTATTTTAGGTGCTGCGTCACCTTATTATTGGGCCAGGCCCATGTAATTTCGAAATACATAAGTATAGGCTATTTTTAGAGTCCGTATGTGTGGGGAACAAGAGATAGGGTTGATTTCGGACCCCTCCGCCAAGGGCCACGAAATTCCCCCCTCTTCCTCCATATATACAACCCTTAGGGCATCGTTTAGACTTTGGGTTTTGTTTAGATTAAAAGTTCGCCATAGCTGCAACTTCGCGTACTTCGTTTGTGTTCAACGACCAGACAAAGGCGTCACAGAACCCCACCTTGATCAATAAAGCTTTCATCTTATATTCGCAATATCCAGATTGCAATCTTAGTTTCTTGCTTGTTCTTCATTTGCTCGCAGGAAACAGACCCTCGTGGTCAGGTTGATCGTGCTCCGGCGTGGTCAATAACCTCTCGGACTTGGTTTAGCGATTGCTAAGGCGCGACGTCCTCGCACGTTCGTAGTCGGATCGTCAAAGTCGACTTCCACCAAAGTGAAATCCACCATCTCATCGAAAGACGGGACACCTCCGCCTCTATCACTCTAGTAATTGGTCCAGTATGTATAGCAGCAGGGGCTGTGGGTGTAACAATTGTATTGATGTCCTCATCAGTACTTTCATGAGACTAATGAACGAAGTTTTACGTGCTTTCATTGGACGATTTGTGGTAGTTTACTTTGATGACATATTGATTTATAGCAGATCTTTGGAAGAACATTTGGAACATTTATGTGCTGTTTTTATTGCTCTACCTGATGCACGTTTGTTTGGTAACCTTGGGAAGTGCACCTTTTGCACCGACCGAGTATCTTTTCTTGGCTATGTTGTTACTCCACAGGGAATTGAAGTTGATAAAGCCAAGATTGAAGCTATTGAGAGTTGGCCGCAGCCCAAAACGGTCACACAAGTGAGGAGTTTTCTTGGCCTCGCTGGATTCTATAGGCGTTTTGTGAGAGATTTCAGCACCATTGCTGCACCTCTCAATGAGCTTACAAAGAAAGATGTGCCTTTTCTTAGGGGTACCGCACAGGAAGAAGCCTTCTCGGTATTGAAAGATAAGTTGACTCATGCTCCTTTACTCCAACTTCCTGATTTTAATAAGACTTTTGAGCTTGAATGTGATGCTAGTGGAATTGGATTAGGAGGTGTGTTATTACAAGATGGCAAACCTGTTGCATACTTTTCTGAAAAATTGAGTGGGCCTAGTCTGAATTATTCTACTTATGATAAAGAATTATATGCTCTTGTTCGGACTTTAGAAACATGGCAACATTATTTATGGCCCAAAGAATTTGTTATACATTCTGATCATGAATCTTTGAAACATATTAAAAGTCAAGCTAAACTGAATCGTAGACATGCTAAATGGGTTGAATTCATTGAGACTTTCCCTTATGTCATTAAACACAAGAAGGGAAAAGAAAATGTTATTGCTGATGCATTGTCTCGTCGCTATACTATGCTTTCACAACTTGACTTCAAAATATTTGGTTTGGAGACCATCAAAGATCAATATGTGCGTGATGCTGATTTTAAAGATGTAATGCAGAATTGTAAAGAAGGAAGAATGTGGAACAAGTTTGTCGTTAACGATGGATTTGTGTTTCGTGCTAACAAGCCATGCATTCCAGCTAGCTCCGTTCGTCTTTTGTTGTTGCAGGAGGCGCATGGAGGAGGATTAATGGGACACTTTGGCGTGAAGAAGACGGAGGACGTACTTGCTACACATTTCTTTTGGCGAAAGATGAGACGGGATGTTGAGCGTTTTATTGCTCGATGCACTACATGTCAAAAAGCTAAGTCACGACTCAATCCTCATGGTTTATATATGCCTTTGCCTGTACCTAGTGTTCCTTGGGAGGATATATCTATGGACTTTGTTTTAGGTTTACCTCGAACAAAGAAGGGGAGGGATAGCATATTTGTTGTCGTGGATAGATTCTCGAAAATGGCACACTTTATACCATGTCATAAAAGCGATGATGCTGTTAATGTTGCTGATTTGTTCTTTCGTGAAATTATTCGCTTGCATGGTGTGCCAAATACTATTGTTTCAGATCGTGATACTAAATTTCTTAGCCACTTTTGGAGATGTTTATGGGCTAAGTTGGGGACTAAACTGCTTTTTAGTACTACTTATCACCCCCAAACTGATGGACAAACTGAAGTAGTCAATAGAAAGTTGTCTACTATGCTTAGGGCTGTTTTGAAGAATAATAAGAAAATGTGGGAGGAATGCTTGCCTCATATTGAATTTGCTTATAATAGTTCATTGCATTCTACTACTAAGATGTGCCCTTTTGAAGTTGTGTATGGTTTCCTACCTCATGCACCTATTGATTTGTTGCCTCTTCCATCTTCGGAGAAGGTTAATTTTGATGCTAAACAACGTGCTGAATTGATTTTAAAAATGCATGAGTTAACTAAGGAAAACATTGAGCGCATGAATGCTAAATATAAACTTGCTGGAGATAAGGGTAGAAAACATGTTGTGTTTGCACCTGGAGATCTTGTTTGGTTACATTTGCGTAAGGATAGATTTCTGGATTTGCGCAAATCAAAGGTAATGCCACGTGCTGATGGTCCCTTTAAGGTGTTAGAGAAAATAAATGATAATGCATATAAACTTGAGCTGCCTGCAGATTTTGGGGTTAGTCCCACTTTTAACATTGCAGATTTGAAGCCTTATTTGGGTGAGGAAGATGAACCTCCATCGAGGACGACTTCATTTCAAGAAGGGGAGGATGATGAGGACATCAATACAATTGTTACACCCACAGCCCCTGCTGCTATACATACTGGACCAATTACTAGAGCTCGTGCACGCCAACTAAATTACCAGGTACTTTCGTTTCTTGGTAATGATTCTAATGTTCATGAGAATATGATGCTGCCTAAATTGGATACATTTGTTTTGCTTACAAATGAAGGGCCTAGCTTGGAGAAGGATGAACATTGGAGCAAGAACAAGCATGGAGATGATGGCATGCGCAAGGGGAACAAGAACGGAGTTACAAGTGATGATTTCAGGACTTTGAAGCCACCATAATGGGTGCATGAAGCCTTGGACGAAATATACAAGATGCCACTTCATAAATTTCGTCGCAAGGCTATTTTAGGTGCTGCGTCACCTTATTATTGGGCCAGGCCCATGTAATTTCGAAATACATAAGTATAGGCTATTTTTAGAGTCCGTATGTGTGGGGAAACAAGAGATAGGGTTGATTTCGGACCCCTCCACCAAGGGCCACGAAATTCCCCCCTCTTCCTCCATATATACAGCCCTTAGGGCATCGTTTAGACTTTGGGTTTTGTTTAGATTAAAAGTTCGCCATAGCTGCAACTTCGCGTACTTCGTTTGTGTTCAACGACCAAACAAAGGCGTCACAGAACCCCACCTTGATCAATAAAGCTTTCATCTTATATTCGCAATATCCAGATTGCAATCTTAGTTTCTTGCTTGTTCTTCGTTTGCTCGCAGGAAACAGACCCTCGTGGTCAGGTTGATCGTGCTCCGGCGTGGTCAATAACCTCTCGGAGTTGGTTTAGCGATTGCTAAGGCGCGACGTCCTCGCACGTTCGTAGTCGGATCGTCAAAGTCGACTTCCACCAAAGCGATATCCATCATCTCATCGAAAGACGGGACACCTTTGCCTCTATCAGAAAACATCTTGAAATTCTTGCAAAAGAGAAGACAACACTAGAGGAAGAGTGTGAGAAGTGTTAGTTTGTGGTGTATTGTCCTTGCACACGAGGACGTAGTGTAGGACCCTAGATGACATTTTCTTTTCCCTTCAAGCTCAAAAGTCTTATTAAAATCAGGAAGTTGGAGTAAAGGAGCATGTGTCAACTTATCTTTCAATACCGTGAAGGCTTCTTCCTGTGCGGTACCCCAAACAAAAGGCACATCCTTCTTTGTAAGCTCGTTGAGAGGTGCAGCAATGGTGCTGAAATCTCTCACAAAACGCCTATAGAATCCAGCGAGGCCAAGAAAACTCCTCACTTGTGTGACCGTTTTGGGCTGCGGCCAACTCTCAATAGCTTCAATCTTGGCTTTGTCAACTTCAATTCCCTGTGGAGTAACAACATAGCCAAGAAAAGATACTCGGTCGGTGCAAAAGGTGCACTTCCCAAGGTTACCAAACAAACGTGCATCACGTAGAGCAATAAAAACAGCACGTAAATGTTCCAAATGTTCTTCCAAAGATCTGCTATAAATCAGTATATCATCAAAATAGACTACCACAAATCGTCCAATGAAAGCACGTAAAACTTCGTTCATTAGTCTCATGAAAGTACTAGGCGCATTAGTTAACCCAAAAGGCATGACTAACCACTCATATAATCCAAACTTAGTTTTAAATGTTGTTTTCCATTCATCTCCCAATTTCATACGAATTTGATGGTATCCACTACGCAAATCAACTTTGGAGAATATTGTAGAGCCACTCAATTCATCAAGCATATCATCTAGCCTAGGAATAGGATGACGATAACAAATAGTAATATTATTAATGCCTCTACAATCAACACACATACGTGATGTACCATCCTTTTTCGGCACTAGAATAATAGGAACAGCACAAGGACTAAGGGATTCGCGTATATAACCTTTGTCGAGCAGCTCTTGTACTTGACGCATAATCTCCTTCGTCTCCTCTGGATTGGTACGGTATGGTGCACGGTTTGGCAGTGAAGCACCGGGAATTAAGTCAATCTGATGCTCAATCCCTCGAATAGGCGGTAATCCCGGTGGCACGTCTTGTGGAAAGACGTCAGCGAACTCCTGCAAAATGTTAGTGACAGCAGGAGGCAAAGAGGAAGGCACGTCCTCGAATGAAAATAATGCCTCTTTGCACACAAAAGCAGATTTGCTGAAATCTAGCTCACCAATATCAGATTTGGTGGCAAATAAACATGCACTTTTCAATTTAATTTCAGAAACAACACTAGATGGTTTATTATTAGGCTTCATTTGTTGCTCAAATTCTTTTGCCACAATCTGATTTTCACTCTTATTCTTCTCCTGTTTTGCTTTATTAGCTCTATTAATATCATCTTTCAAAATGGAATCAGGAGTCATAGGAAGCAAAGTAATATTTTTATCCTTATGAACAAGAGTATAGTGATTGTTTCTACCATGGTGTACAGAATTTTTATCAAATTGCCATGGTCTACCAAGTAATAAGGAACATGCTTGCATAGGTACCACATTACAATCAACATAATCAGCATATGTAGAGATACTAAAATGCACACGAACAGTACGTGTTACCTTAACCTTGCCGCTGTTGTTGAACCATTGGATGTAGTAAGGATGTGGATGTGGTCTTGTGGTGAGAGAAAGCTTCTCCACCATCTCCATGCTAGCCAAGTTGTTGCAGCTCCCTCCGTCTATTATGACGCGCACAGAACGTTCCTTCACAACTCCCTTGGTATGGAACAAATTGTGCCTCTGATTTTGCTCAGCTTGTGTGACCTGCACACTCAAAACACGTTGAGCAACTAAACATTCATACCTGTCAGCGTCTTCAGGAGCCATGTATTGCGTCTCATGATCAGAATCATCTCCACCATGTTCTTCACGTGTAATAAGAGCCAATGTCTCCTCATCATAGTCACTAGCAGACTCATATCCACCATCCGCGGTAGCAATCATCACACGCAGAGATTTGCATTCCCTCGCATAATGACCTCCTCCCTTACAACGACGACAAATAATATCACTTGTGTGCCCTGTTGATGCCATGGAAGAAGAAGAACGATGTGCAGGACCCGCAGGTGCGCTCTTGGAAGATAATGGTGGTTGTGCCTGTTTTCTTGTATCACTGCTGGAGGTGGCACCGGATGGAGGTGCTGGTGCAGTTGAAGTAGAAGATGCACGTGGTGTCCATGATGAAGGTCGGCCTGCAGAAAAGTTAGTTTGCCCCAATGCTTGTCGATCCTGCACTTCACGTTCAGCTTTACAAGCAAGATGGAATAAACGAGTGATATTAGTATACTCCTTATAGTCTAGAATGGTCTGAATCTCTCTATTTAATCCACCCAGAAAACATGCAAGCATAGCTTCATTCTCCTCAACAATACCACATCTAATCATGCCAGTTTGTAATTCCTGATAATATTCTTCTACAGAATTTTTCCCTTGTCTTAAACGCTGCAATTTTTGAAGCAATTCACGTTGATAATATGGTGGAACCCAACGCGTACGCATAGCAGTTTTCAAAGCAGCCCAAGTAGTTGGAATAGGATATAATCTACAATGTCCAGACCACCATACACATGCAAAACTAGTGAAAGCACAAACAGCAGCAGCAACTCGTCTCTCCTCAGGATATTGTAAACATGTAAATCGTTGTTCAGTTTCTAACTCCCAAGTAAGATATATATCAGGAACATATCTACCCTCAAATGGTGGAATATTCAATTTCAGTTTAGGAATATGGACATCATCTCGTACCTGAGGTGGTGGTGCAGGCCTACCATTACGAATATATACCTGAGGTCGACCTGCTGGTGGTGGTGCTGGTGGCTGCTCGTAGATCTGATTTTGATCAACCTCATCCTCATAATCGCCCGCATACTCATCATCCTCCTGGGTACCAGCAGGAGCAGTAGCAGGAGCCAAAGAAACACCAACAGCAGTAACAGGGGCACCAGAATTTTGTCCTGGCACAATAGGAACACGCTGTGCTCGTCCATACTGATTCGGAAGGGGGCGTAGTTGTTGTTGTTGCAGAGGTGCGACAGGTGCAGCCGGTGGTGGAAGACGCGCAAGCAGTTCATTAAATCTGTTATCGAGCTTTGTTTCGAACGTCTTCTCAAGGCCAGTGATCTTCTCCATGGCCTCTTCAAAATTGTTCAGCACATCTTGTACCTGTTCAGTCATCATTTGCTGAAACTTATCATGAAGCTCCTTGTTCGATAAGTTCTCCCAGTCAATCTCATCGGCTTGTGATCCTGGCATGGTTAGCAGCAATAGAAACACACAAGAATATGATCCTACAGACTACTAAGAAGTGGTGGTGGTGTATCACAAATCCGTCAAGCAAATCTCAAATTCTTACCAGTTCTTACCCAGCAGCAGGCGGTGATCGGCAACCGTTGTAGTCAAAAACTCTCAAAGCTTGGATAGAGCGATTACCAAGGAGAGTCAAACACACGACGTAGATGTATGTGGAGCTGGGAAGGCTTATAGTATGGTAGCAAAAAGGGTCAGCAATAATCAATTCAGAGATGCAAAGTTGAATAAACGCTCAACGACGGTACTGTGCTGGTCCTAGGCTAGACTGTGCTAGAGACGCGAGCCTAGAACACCAACAAAATCACGGCGCGGCACGTAAACAAGGGAAAAGCACACTCTGAATTTTTTTTTCGCTCTTTTTTTTTGCGCTCTTTTTTTTTGCGCTCTTTTTTTTTTGCGAAAAATCACTATAATGGCGAGTGTCTCAAAACTCTTCCTAGCTCAAACTGACAGGATGGGCACGAAATTTTTCGACCAATTTTTTTTTTCGACTGCCCGGACCCAAAAACTGGAAACGGGTCAAAAAAAACTTCCTATAATGGCACCTGTCTCAAAACACTCAGAAACACCTAAAAATAGGATAGCCAGAATTTTTTTCGAAAAATGCGTTTTCGAAAAATTTTGGGCCTAAACGGAGCGTGGCTACCCGACTCTTTTTTTTTCCGAAACCTACTCCGGCAAGGAAACACGAATCGGAATCTAGATGGATCCCGAAAACAAACCTAATAAGCAAAGAACTCGGATTGGTGGTGGATATATGGTGGTGGTATATGGCAGCGGTGGTGGTAGCGGTGGTAGTATATGGATATGGATCGGTGGTGGTATATGGGCACGGATTGGTGGTGGTATATGGATACGGATTCGGAGCGGTGGTGGTAGATGGCAGGGGCGATGATGATGGTGCGGCGGCGGCGTGACAACTTATGACCAGAACTCGAAACTCTAAAAGACTAGACTCTAAGACCAGCAACTAGACCGACGATGCAACCGCAAATTCAACAAAGCAAAACCCTAAAAAGATTATGCAAAGGCTCAGATTGGTTCGGATATGATGAACTAACCCTAATTTTTTTTGTGTGGCTTTTTCGTGGACTGTAGGTATGAAGAACAGACTCGATCTATACTACGAAAAACTGTAAAATCTCACCGAGCAACCTGGAAATCTGATACCACTTGATAAAGGCAAAGGTGTCCCGTCTTTCGATGAGATGATGGATTTCGCTTTGTTGGAAGTCGACTTTGACGATCCGACTACGAACGTGCGAGGACGTCGCGCCTTAGCAATCGCTAAACCAACTCCGAGAGGTTATTGATGAGGACATCAATACAATTGTTACACCCACAACCCCTGCTGCTATACATACTGGACCAATTACTAGAGCTCGTGCACGCCAACTAAATTACCAGGTACTTTCGTTTCTTGGTAATGATTCTAATGTTCATGAGAATATGACGCTGCCTAAATTGGATACATTTGTTTTGCTTACAAATGAAGGGCCTAGCTTGGAGAAGGATGAACATTGGAGCAAGAACAAGCATGGAGATGATGGCATGCGCAAGGGAAACAAGAACGGAGTTACAAGTGATGATTTCAGGACTTTGAAGCCACCATAATGGGTGCATGAAGCCTTGGACGAAATATACAAGATGCCACTTCATAAATTTCGTCCCGAGGCTATTTTAGGTGCTGCGTCACCTTATTATTGGGCCAGGCCCATGTAATTTCGAAATACATAAGTATAGGCTATTTTTAGAGTCCGTATGTGTGGGGAAACAAGAGATAGGGTTGATTTCAGACCCCTCCACCAAGGGCCACGAAATTCCCCCCCTCTTCCTCCATATATACAGCCCTTAGGGCATCGTTTAGACTTTGGGTTTTGTTTAGATTAAAAGTTCGCCATAGCTGCAACTTCACGTACTTCGTTTGTGTTCAACGACCAGACAAAGGCGTCACAGAACCCCACCTTGATCAATAAAACTTTCATCTTATATTCGCAATATCCAGATTGCAATCTTAGTTTCTTGCTTGTTCTTCGTTTGCTTGCAGGAAACAGACCCTCGTGGTCAGGTTGATCGTGCTCCGGCGTGGTCAATAACCTCTCGGAGTTGGTTTAGCGATTGCTAAGGCGCGACGTCCTCGCACGTTCGTAGTCGGATCGTCAAAGTCGACTTCCACCAAAGCGAAATCCACCATCTCATCGAAAGACGGGACACCTTTGCCTCTATCAGGTGCAGTTGAAGTAGAAGATGCACGTGGTGTCCATGATGAAGGTCGGCCTGCAGAAAAGTTAGTTCGCCCCAATGCTTGTCGATCCTGCACTTCACGTTCAGCTTTACAAGCAAGATGGAATAAACGAGTGATATTAGTATACTCCTTATAGTCTAGAATGGTCTGAATCTCTCTATTTAATCCATCCAGAAAACGTGCAAGCATAGCTTCATTCTCCTCAACAATACCACATCTAATCATGCCAGTTTGTAATTCCTGATAATATTCTTCTACAGAATTTTTCCCTTGTCTTAAACGCTGCAATTTTTGAAGCAATTCACGTTGATAATATGGTGGAACCCAACGCGTACGCATAGCAGTTTTCAAAACAGCCCAAGTAGTTGGAATAGGATATAATCTACAATGTTCAGACCACCATACACATGCAAAACTAGTGAAAGCACAAACAGCAGCAGCAACTCGTCTCTCCTCAGGATATTGTAAACATGTAAATCGTTGTTCAGTTTCTAACTCCCAAGTAAGATATATATCAGGAACATATCTACCCTCAAATGGTGGAATATTCAATTTCAGTTTAGGAATATGGACTTCATCTCGTACCTGAGGTGGTGGTGCAGGCCTACCATTACGAATATATACCTGAGGTCGACCTGCTGGTGGTGGTACAGGTGGCTGCACGTAGTGTTGATTTTGATCAACCTCATCCTCATAATCTCCCACATAATCATCCTCCTCCGCATCAGCAGCAGGAGCCACAGAAGTATCAACAGCAGCACCAACAGTTTGGCCAAACGCAAGAGGAACACGGCTTGCTCGGCGGAGGTCTGCTTCGCGACGTGGAGGTAGTCGTTGTTGTTGTTGTTGGAGAGGTGCGTTAGGTGCAGCGGGTGGTGGTGGTGGAAGACGCGCGAGCAATTCATTAAACTTGTTATCGAACTTTGTTTCGAACGTCTTCTCAAGGCCAGTGATCTTCTCCATGGCCTCTTCAAAATTGTTCAGCACATCTTGCACCTGTTCAGTCATCATTTGCTGAAACTTATCATGAAGCTCCTTGTTCGATAAATTCTCCCAGTCAATCTCGTCGGCTTGTGATCCTGGCATGGTTAGCAGCAATAGAAACACACAAGAATATGATCCTACAGACTACGAACAAGTGGTGGTGGTGGGTGTCACAAATCCGTCAAGCAAATCTCAAATTCTTACCAGTTCTTACCCAGCAGCAGGCGGTGATCGGCAACCGTTGTAGTCAAAAACTCTCAAAGCTTGGATATAGCGATTACCAGGGAGAGTCAAACGCACGACGTAGATGTATGTGGAGCTGGGAAGGCTTATAATATGGTAGCAAAAAAGATCAGCAATAATCAATTCAGAGATGCAAAGTTGAATAAACGCTCAACGACGGTACTGTGCTGGTCCTAGGCTAGACTGTGCTAGAGACGCGAGCCTAGAACTCTAACAAAATCACGGCGCGGCACGTAAACAAGGGAAAAGCACACTCTGAATTTTTTTTTTCGCTCTTTTTTTTTGCGCTCTTTTTTTGCGAAAAATCACTATAATGGCGAGTGTCTCAAAACTCTTCCTAGCTCAAACTGATAGGATGGGCACGAAATTTTTTCGACCAATTTTTTTTTTTCGACTGCCCGGACCCAAAAACTGGAAACAGGTCAAAAAAAACTTCCTATAATGGCACCTGTCTCAAAACACTCAGAAACACCTAAAAATAGGATAGCCAGAAATTTTTTCGAAAAATGCGTTTTCGAAAAATTTTGGGCCTAAACGGAGCGTGGCTACCCGACTCTTTTTTTTTTCCGAAACCTACTCCGGCAAGGAAACACAAATCGGAAACTAGATGGACCTCGAAAACAAACCTAATAAGCAAGGAACTCGGATTGGTGGTGGATATATGGTGGTGGTATATGGCAGCGGTGGTGGTAGCGGTGGTAGTATATGGATATGGATCGGTGGTGGTATATGGATACGAATTCGGAGCGGTGGTGGTAGATGGCAGGGGCGATGATGATGGTGCGGCGGCGGCATGACAACTTATGACCAGAACTCGAAACTCTAAAAGACTAGACTCTAAGACCAGCAACTAGACACGACGATGCAACCGCAAATTCAACAAAGCAAAACCCTAAAAAGATTATGCAAGGCTCAGATTGGTTCGGATATGATGAACTAACCCTAATTTTTTTGTGGCTTTTTCGTGGACTATAGGTATGAAGAACAGACTCGATCTAAACTACTAAAAAACTGTAAAATCTCACCGAGCAACCTGGAAATCTGATACCACTTGATAGAGGCGGGGGGTGTCCCGATCTTTCGATGAGATGATAACTATCGATTTGGTGGAGACGACTTTGACGATCCGACTACAAACGTGCACGACGTTGCTCCTTAGCAATCGCTAAACCAATCTCCTGAGGTTACTGACGATGCCGGAAGCACGGTCAGCCTGACCACGAAGGTCTATTCCTGCAAGCAATCGAAGAACGAGCAAGAATATGATAAAGCAATCTGAATATTGCAAATATATATGAGGTATTGATAATGGTGGGGATCCGTAAGCGGTCTTGGTCTGGTCGTTGGACACAAACGAAGTACACGAAGTTGCACTGGCTAACTTTTAACTAAACAAATCCCAAAGTCTAAACGATGCCCTAAGGGCTGTATATATGGAGGAAGAGGGGGGAATTTCGTGGCCCTTGGTGGAGGGGTCCGAAATCAACCCTATCTCTTGTTTCCCCACACATACGGACTCTAAAAATAGCCTATACTTATGTATTTCGAAATTACATGGGCCTGGCCCAATAATAAGGTGACGCAGCACCTAAAATAACCTCGGGACGAAATTTATGAAGTGGCATCTTGTATATTTCGTCCAAGGCTTCATGCACCCATTATGGTGGCTTCAAAGTCCTGAAATCATCACTTGTAACTCTGTTCTTGTTCCCCTTGCGCATGCCATCATCTCCATGCTTGTTCTTGCTCCAATGTTCATCCTTCTCCAAGCTAGGCCCTTCATTTGTAAGCAAAACAAATGTATCTAATTTAGGCAGCATCATATTCTCATGAACATTAGAATCATTACCAAGAAAGGAAAGTACCTGGTAATTTAGTTGGCGTGCACGAGCTCTAGTAATTGGTCCAGTATGTATAGCAGCAGGGGCTGTGGGTGTAACAATTGTATTGATGTCCTCATCAATATTGTCGGTTACACCCTGATTATATACCTACTACTTGGGATGATTTGAAACTTGCCATGCGACATACTTTCGTCCCTGCTTATTATACTCGTGACATGATTAAGAAGTTGCAACACTTAAAACAAGGTAGTGAAACTGTAACAAAATATTATGATGATTTACAAACTACCTTGTTGCAATCCTCTTTAGAAGAAAGTGAAGATGATTTTATGGATAGATTTTGGGGAGGATTAAACCGTGATATTCAAGAGATACTAATTCATGAAGAGTGTTATCCTATGGACCATTTGTTTCATCTTGCTTGCAAAGCTGAACAGGAAATAAAACGACGTGTTGGCCACAAGGAGAACAAGCGCACGGTGCACATTCCAAGAGTTGATATGATTGTTCCTTCAACTACTAGGCATACTATGACAACCACATCCGTTGTTGTCAGGACTACATCACCTCCACCATGTGACACATCGCCCCCGAGAGTGGCTACATTATCTGAGTTGATCATAAGAGGTAATGACAAAGGTACGGATCTTCCATCTCTACATGAGAATGATGAATGCCTTGTCAATTTGAATGCACCATCTGATGAGCTACCCACTACTTTGATCACACCACCTATTTTAGAGGACTACGTTGATAATTTGACTTTGCCATGTGATCAAACAACTAAAATACCAACAATTTTGAGTGCACCCATTGAATTAACTATTGATGCAAAAGAACCAATGTTTAATCATTTTGATATGACCTCTAATCTTGGTGATGATTCTGTGTTGAATGACTTATTACATGTTTGCTTATTTAAGCATGTTGTAGCATGTAAATTTGATGCAAGTAAGGTTTATTCACCAATGTTGGGATGGTTTAATGATGAACATTGTCAATCTTTTGAAATGAATAAGAGCTTCACTTATATGTGCAAACTGAGTTGCAATATTTTCATGCCTTCTACTTCTTGTGCTAATTTTTTGGCTTTAGATTTTATGAACTATGCAAGTTACTCATCTATTCATGTGTCATATATGCAAAAATCAAGGGAAGTAAAAATGGATGACATATACATATACAACATGTACACCTAGTCTCTTTTGTTAGCCACATTTCAGATTAAGCAACGCCGAGGACGGCTTTATTTTCAAGAAGGGGAGGATGATGAGGACATGACTACCTTGGATATGACCAAAAATATTGCATATATGCATATTTGTCAGGTGATTTCTAGTGCAAACTATTCAATAATCTATTTATGTTATCCAGAACAAAAATACTTCACACACTTTTGTGTTTTGTCTAATTGCAGGTGTATGGGGCATTTGTACAATCCACATATGAAGATAAGGAAGAAAGAGATGTTTATTTGCTGTCCAAAAAGTTCTCTCACGTCACTTTTGGCCCAAGAGAAGATAGAGTCCAAGTCTCTCACGTTCTGGATTCAGATTCGGACTGCACAGACATACCTGACTCAAAACGCACACAAGTTTTTCATACGGACTCCGAATTGGGTGATTCTTTTTTTGTTGGAAACTAGATTTCGTGCACTTTCCAGCCCAATTGGAATCACCTTCAAATTCGTCCGGAGCGTTGAGTTGTGGACGAAACAATCTGATGCTGCAGCAGAATCCGAGTCAAACTACAAGTCCAAAGGTGTTACATCACCTCCACTTGGGCCCATTGGCCTTGTACGACCTAGATTTAGTTTTAGGCTGCCTTGGGACGTCCTCCCACCTCCTTGGCCGCCACCCCTTGCTCCTATATAAGTAGATCCATCTAGTAGCTTTTCCTTGGGATTTGTTTAGTTAAAAGTTAGCCATTGCAACTTCGTGTACTTCGTTTGTGTCCAACGACCAGACCAAGACCGCTTCCGAATCCCCACCATTATCAATACTTCATATATATTTGCAATATTCAGATTGCTTTATCATATTCTTGCTCGTTCTTCGATTGCTTGTAGGAATAGACCTTCGTGGTCAGGCTGACCGTGCTTCCAGCATTGTCAGTAACCTCAGGAGATTGGTTTAGCGATTGCTAAGGCGCAACGTCGTGCACGTTTGTAGTCGGATCGTCAAAGTCGTCTCCACCAAATCGATAGTTATCATCTCATCGAAAGATTGGGACACCCTCGCCTCTATCACCATTTGTTATAGGTATCCCATTCCACGCCTAGATGATATGTTAGATGAGCTTAGTGGTGCCACTATATTTTCCAAAATTGATCTTAAGAGTGGTTACTATCAAATCCACATACAAGAGGGTGATGAATGGAAAACTGCATTCAAAACCAAGTTTGTTTTGTATGAGTGGTTAGTCATGCCTATGGGTCTCTCGGAAGCACTGGGCACTTTTATGCGCGTTATGAATCATGTCTTTCGCCCTTACATTGGTCTATTTGTTGTGGTTTACTTCGATGACATTCTTGTATTTAGCAAATCTATCCAAGAGCATGTCACCCATGTCTGCACCGTTTTGCAACTCTTAGGAAAGAGTGTCTCTATGCTAATATGGAGAAATGCCTTTTTGGTGTTGACAAGCTCGTTTTCTTGGGTTTTGTGGTCTCTTCTAAGGGTGTTCATGTAGATGAGTCCAAGATCAATGCTATTAAGACTTGGCCGCAACCAACCAACTTGCATCAAGTGCGTAGTTTTCTTGGTCTTGCGGGTTTCTATCGTCGCTTTGTGAAGGATTTTAGCACCATTGCTTCGCCTTTGCATGCTTTGAGCAAGAAGAATGCGCCGTTTATTTGGGGACCACCCAAGATACCGCATTCAATGAGCTTAAGAATTTGCTTACTCATGCTCCCATGCTTGCTTTACCCAACTTCGACAAGCCTTTTGAGATTCATTGCGATGCTAGCGGTAATGGCATAGGAGGTGTGTTAACGCAAGAGAAGCGCCCCATAGCTTACTTTAGTAAGAAACTTTCTGGAGCGCAACTCAACTATCCCATCTATGACAAAGAGCTATATGCTTCAGTCCGCGTTTTTCATGAATGGGAACATTACCTTTGTCCCCATGAGTTTATCATTCATACCGATCATGAGACCCTCAAGTATCTCAAGGGTCAAACTAAGTTGAACAAGCGTAATGCTAAATGGAGTGAATTCATTGAGTCTTTCCCTATGTCATCAAGTACATCAAGGGTAATGAAAACATCGTAGCGGATGCTCTTTCCTGCATATGCATGCTAGTCACGCAACTTGAGTTAGATGTCATTGGCTTCGAGCATATCAAAGAATGGTATGCGCATGATGAGACTTTTGCCACTCCTTATGCCAAGTGTTTGTCGCATACATCGTGGGAACGCTATTACATCAAAGACGGCTGTCTTATGAGAGCTAACAAACTTTGCATCCCCAAGTCGTCCCTTCGTTTATTGCTTTTGTAGGAATCGCATTGATGCGGAGCATCCTATGGACATCACCATGTCAAGAGTTCATTCGGCAAGTGACACGTGCGACATCTACTTCACATACATAAAGGTGAATCCTCTCCTTTACACGTGCTCACTTGACCCCTTCGAGGATGGTATACTACTTGACCCTCCATCGTGCATGCATAGGTATTATCGGAGCTTCACGGATGATGAGGAGGAGTGCAAGCGCCAAGGATCACCTACACCATCCGCGAGGGAAGCGTGGAAGAGAAGGAAGAAGAAGCCTGGATAAGTTTCTGGAAAGCCCGGTGTAGTGACCAGACCTCAAACAGTCTGATCTCTGTGCTCCGGTGTCATCCCTGGATCAGTAATGCTGACACCACACAGTACTCGAAGGATTTATAGCAGAGTAGCAATCACACACTTATTACATCGAGTGTCTCATAAGAAAGCTTATTACAATAAATATGGCTTAAGGCCATCTAATAACGATAACAGCGAAAGGCTTGGAAGATAAGTGAGTCCATCAACTCCAACGGCATCACTGAGTATAGGACCACGACCTAAAAACTCCTTAATCGTCGTTTGAAAAGTCTGCAACATTAACGTTGCAGCCCGAAAACGGGTCAGCACATGGAATATGCTGGCAAGGTAACACATAGAGAGTAATGGAATGAAACAGCTATACTATATGCATATTCGGCTGGTGGAAAGCTCTATGGTTGCAGTTTTTGCGCAAAGCCAATTTTTCCCTACTACAAAGGAATAAAATTTATTTAACTATCATGGTAGTTGTTAAACATTGAGAATGGTTGACAGCATTCTCAATCCCAATTAAGCATCAACATTAAACATAACCCAACAAAATTAATTTAGAGTAACATGTTGAGATTCACATGATAATCCAGGTACTAGATACTCAAGATGTTCATAACCGGGGACACGGCTAATCATGATTAGTTTGTTACACTCTGCAGAGGTTTGCGCACTTTTCCCCACAAGACTCGATCGCCTCCGTTTGGTTTCTCGCACTACATGGTGTTTGAGAAGACGGATGATCGAGACATAGTCTTTCGGAAGCGCTAGCACCTTACGATCGGGTAGACCGTACCACCTACATCCCCTACATCTTGATGAGGACATGACTACCTTGGATACAACCAAAAATATTGCATACATGCATATTTGTCAGGTGATTTCTAATGCAAACTATTCAATAGTCTATTTATGTTATCCAGAACAAAAATACTTCACACACTTTTGTGTTTTGTCTAATTGCAGGTGTATGGGACATTTGTACAATCCACATATGAAGATAAGGGAAAAGGAGATGTTTAGGTTGTGTTCAAAAAGTCCTCTCACGTCACTTTTGGGCCAAGAGAAGATAGAGTCCAAGTCTCTCACGTTCTGGATTCAGATTCGGACTGCACAGACATACCTGACTCAAAACGCCAACAACTTTTTCATACGGACTCCGAATTGGGTGATTCTTTTTTTGTTGGAAACTAGATTTCGTGCTCTTTCCATCCCAATTAGATTGACCTTCAAATTCGTCTGGAGCGTTGAGTTACGGACGAAACAATCTGACGTTGTAGCAGAATCCGAGTCAAACTACAAGCCCAAAGGTGTTGCATCACCTCCACTTGGGCCCATGAGCCTTGTACGACCTAGGGTTAGTTTTAGGCTGCCTTGGGACGTCCTCCCACCTCCTTGGCCGCCACCCCTTGCTCCTATATAAGTAGATCCATCTAGTAGCTTTTTCCTGGGGATTTGTTTAGTTAAAAGTTAGCCATTGCAACTTCGTGTACTTCGTTTGTGTCCAACGACCAGACCAGGACCGCTTCCGGATCCCCACCATTATCAATACTTCATATATATTTGCGATATTCAGATTGCTTTATCATATTCTTGCTCGTTCTTCGTGGTCAGGCTGACCGTGCTTCCAGCATCGTCAGTAACCTCAGGAGATTGGTTTAGCGGTTGCTAAGGCGCAACGTCGTGCACGTTTGTAGTCAGATCGTCAAAGTCGTCTCCACCAAATCGATAGTTATCATCTCATCGAAAGATCGGGACCCTCACCTCTATCACATCTGCTAGTCTACCATTGTAAAAGTTCGCACAACTTAGTCAACTATGCTAGAACCCATAATAGCTTGTTGATGAGGACATCAATACAATTGTTACACCCACAGCCCCTGCTGCTATAAATACTGGACCAATTACTAGAGCTCGCACACGCCAACTAAACTACCAGTTACTTCCGTTTCTTGGTAATGATTCTAATGTTCATGAGAATATGATGCTGCCTAAATTGGATACATTTGTTTTGCTTACAAATGAACGGCCTAGCTTGGAGAAGGATGAACATTGGATTAAGAACAAGCATGGAGATGATGGCATGCGCAAGGGGAACAAGAACGGAGTTACAAGTGATGATTTCAGGACTTTGAAGCCACCATAATGGGTGCATGAAGCCTTGGACGAAATATACAAGATGCCACTTCATAAATTTCGTCCCGAGGCTATTATAGGTGCTGCATCACCTTATTATTGGGCCAGGCCCATGTAATTTCGAAATACATAAGTATAGGCTATTATTAGAGTCCGTATGTGTGGGGAAACAAGAGATAGGGTTGATTTCGGACCCCTCCACCAAGGGTCACGAAATTCCCCCTTCTTCCTCCATATATACAGCCCTTAGGGCATCGTTTCGACTTTGGGATTTGTTTAGTTAAAAGTTAGCCATTGCAACTTCGTGTACTTCGTTTGTGTTCAACGACCAGACCAAGACTGCTTACGGATCCCCACCTTCATCAATACTTCATATATACTCACAATATTCAGATTACTTTTATCATATTCTTGCTTGTTCTTCGATTGCTTGCAGGAATAGACCTTCGTGGTCAGGTTGATTGTGCTCCGGCGTGGTCAATAACCTCTCGAAGTTGGTTTAGCGATTGCTAAGGTGCAATGTCGTGCACGTTTGTAGTCGGATCATCAAAGTCATCTTCACCAAATCGATAGTTATCATCTCATCGAAAGATCGGGACACCCCGCCTCTATCACTTGTGGCTGCACACGGAAGTTTCTAGTATGAATAGTCTTATGATCCCTTTGAGCCTGGGTGGCGGTCCAAAAGAAAACAGGCAAGTCCTGAAATACCCAGGTGCCTCAATCCACCCAGATGTGTATTTGGGTTGCCACCTTAGATAAACCATTAATTAATAAAACTCACATCTGTCATGGATATCACTCACCCAATCCACGTCTACTAGCATAGCATGGCATAATAAGCAAACGCGGAAGTAACTCCCAAAGGTTTGATAATAAACAGGTAATAGGTACTACCTCAACTACTTCCATCCCACAATTTAATTAGATCCTAATCATGCAATGTGTGAGGATTGATCTAATGCAATAAAACTTGGTAGTAGAAAAAGGTATGATCAAAGTGTTACTTGCCTTGCTGATGATCCGGGAAACCAAGCGATTCGAAGTAACAAGCGGCGCACTCTAGATACTCTATCGCAAACAAACAAATGAGCAAGCAATAAGTACTCATCTAATGCACAGGTAAAACTCAAATAAGAGATATAACCAGAAGGTTCAACTTAAGAACTCCGGTTGGCAAAAGAATCAAATCGAACAAAGCAACGAAAGTCAAACAGCGAAAGAAAACAACTTCATTCTAGTAATCTGGATCTAGGGCAAATTTTATAGTAGCAAAATCTTGTTTAAGTTGGTTAAACGGGTAGAGGGTTTTGAGACGAAACTCTAGGCGCTTGAATCGCCTGATTCCGATAAACAAGCGAAAAGATAAACTAAAACGAAAATCGGATCAGCAATCGCGTTCAGATAAATCGCGGATTTAATCCGAGAAAAAGAAAACTGACGAACAGTTAATCGAACAGACGTTCGTTAACAGAAACTAACCGGTGAACACGTTTGCTAAAACAAATGGATCGGTGGACGTTCACTAATTAAAAACCAGAGAAAACAAACCGATCTAGGGTTTCAAAAAAAAACCGAGCCGGTTTTTTTTCTCTTTCTAGAAAAAAATGAACGGCGAACGGCGGCGGCTATACCTCCGGCAAGGTACTCCGGCGGCGGCGGCGGCGTGCGGCGCGGGGCGGCTGCGGCGGCA
>NW_025225415.1:652006-665758 GCF_018294505.1 Triticum aestivum
GCTCGGAAAAAGGAAAAAAAGAAATACTAAACGGACTCCAAAATTTCCAAAATAAATTTTCACGGGCTTCTAAAATCAAGCCTCACAGGGTGAACATTTATTTGGGACCTAAATGCAATTTTGAAAAACGCACATTTTTCCTAAATCAAATAAAACACCGAAAAACTACGATAGATTTTATTATTAAATCCTCAATATTTCATTATTTTGGGGAAGTCATTTTATTCCCTCTCTCATATTTTTGTAATAGAAATAATTGATGATAAAATAAATAAAATCAATAGATCCTATTCTCAAGATTTGAGAGAACTCAAATATGAAAATAACGAAATCCCCAACTCTCTCCGTGGGTCATTGTTTTGCGTAGAATTTCTAGGATCAACCAGAATGCAAAAGAAAGATGATATGCATTTATGATCTAATGTATAACATTCCAAATTGAAAATTTGGGATGTTACAAACCTACCCCCCTTAAGATGAATCTCGCCCTCGAGATTCGGGTTGGCTAGAAAATAGGTGAGGGTGGTCCTTGAACAAATCTTCCTCTCGCTCCCAAGTGGCTTCATCCTCTGAGTGGTGGCAACACTGAACTTTGCAAAACTTGATAACCTTGCTGCGAGTAACTCGGTTGGCAAACTCGAGAATCTTGACTGGCTTCTCCTCGTAGGTCAAATCGTTATCCAACTGAATAGTTTCCAAAGGCACTATATCTCTCAACGGTATGTCAGCCATCTCTGCGTGACACTTCTTCAGCTGAGAAACGTGGAACACATCATGAACTCCTGACAATCCTTCGGGCAATTCCAACTTGTTGGCCACTTCTCCCATACACTCCAAAACTCGATATGGTCCTACAAATCGTGGCGCTAACTTCCCTTTAACTCCAAAACACTTTGTTCCTCGAAGTGGAGATACTCGAAGATAAGCTCTATGACCAACTTTGTAAACTGTCTCCTTGCGTTTAGAATCTGCATAACTTTTCTGTCTAGACTGGGCTACCTTGAGCCTATCGCGAATCAACTTCACCTTCCGTTCAGACTCTTTAATCAAGTCAGGTCCAAACAACTGACGGTCTCCAACTTCGTCCCATGACAACGGTGTCCTGCACCTCCTTCCGTACAAGGCTTCGAAAGGGGCCATCTTTAAACTGGTTTGGTAACTGTTGTTGTAAGAGAACTGTGCATATGGCAAATTGTCATCCCAACTAGATCCATAATCTAGCGCACAAGCTCTCAGCATATCCTCCAAAATCTGATTTACTCTCTTGGCCTGTCCATCTGTTTGTGGATGAAAAGCTGTACTGAATTCTAGCCTGGTACCCAAAGTTTCGTGTAACTGCTTCCAGAACTTTGAGGTAAAGTGGGTTCCTCTATCTGATACGATACTCCTTGGAACTCCATGCAGACATACGATCCTGGTCATGTATATCTTTGCCAACTTAGCACTGGTGTAAGTGGTCTTTACTGTGATGAAATGAGCTACTTTCGTCAATCGATCAACTACAACCCAAATTGAGTCATAGCCTGAACGAGTACTGGGCAATCCCGTGATAAAATCCATGCCTAGCCTATCCCACTTCCATTCGGGTATTGGCAATGGTTGTAACAATCCTGCTGGCTTCTGATGCTCTGCTTTTACTCTCTGACATACATCACAAACTGCTACATACTCCGCTATATCCTTCTTCATTCCGGTCCACCAGAAAATATCCTTCAAATCCAAATACATCTTGGTGTTTCCTGGGTGAATTGAATATGGTGAGTCGTGTGCCTCTTGCAGTATCAACTTCCTGATCTCCGGGTCATTGGGCACGTAAACACGGTCTTCAAACCATAGGGTGTCGTGTTCATCCTCACGAAATCCTTTAGCTTTTCCTATGCTCAGTTTCTCCTTTATAGCGGCAATCTCTCTGTCAGCTTTCTGAGCTTCTCTGATTCTATCCATCAAAGTTGACTGAATCTCCAATGCTGCTACATAGCCTCTCGGAACTATTTCCAAACATAGTTCACGAAGATTTTCTGCTAACTCCTTGGGTATTTCTCCTGTCATTAACGTATTGACATGGCTCTTGCGGCTTAATGCGTCAGCTACTACATTAGCCTTTCCGAGGTGATAATGCAATTTCATATCATAATCCTTGATAAGCTCCAACCATCTCCTTTGTCTGAGATTTAACTCCTTCTATGTGAAAATGTACTTCAAACTCTTATGATCCGTGTACACCTCACAATGATTTCCAATGAGAAAATGTCTCTATGTTTTCAATGCATGCACTACGGCTACTAACTCCAAATCATGCGTGGCATAATTCAACTCATGAGGCTTCAGTTGTCTTGAGGCATATGAAACAACTCTCCCTTCTTGCATAAGTACTGCTCCAAGTCCTCGACGTGAAGCGTCGCAATACACCTCATAGTCCTTGGTTTGATCTGGCAAAATTAACACTGGTGAGGTAATCAAACGTTTCTTCAACTCCTGGAAACTAGCCTCACACTCTTCTGTCCATATGAACTTGGTATCCTTCTTTAATAACTCTGTCATAGGCTTCGCAATTTTTGAGAAATTCTCAATAAATCTCTGATAGTATCCTGCGAGTCCAAGAAAACTCCGGATCTCTCCAACTGTTGTTGGGGCTTCCCACTTGGTCACGGTTTCAACTTTAGCGGGATCTACTGCTATACCTTCACCAGATATAACATGTCCGAGGAATCCTACTTCCTTCAACCAAAACTCACATTTGCTGAACTTAGCATATAATTGATGTTCTCTGAGTTTTCCAAGTACCAAACGCAAATGCTCCTTATGCTCCTCTTCATTCTTCGAGTAAACCAGGATATCATCAATGAACACTATGACGAACTTATCCAAAAACTCCATAAACACTTTGTTCATCATGTTCATAAAATAGGCAGGTGCGTTAGTCAGACCAAATGACATAACGGTGTACTCATATAGCCCACATCTGGTAGTAAAAGGTGTCTTCGGAATATCCTGTTCTCGAATCTTCAACTGGTGGTATCCTGATCGCAGATCGATCTTGGAAAATACCTTAGCTCCTTGCAATCGATCAAACAGATTGTTGATCATTGGTAGTGGGTACTTGTTCTTGATCGTTACTTCATTCAATCCTCGATAATCAACAACCATCCTTAACGATCCATCCTTCTTCTCCACTAGAAGTACTGGCGATCCCCAAGGTGAAGAACTTGGGCGAATATATCCCTTATCTAGTAACTCCTTAATCTGCTTCTTAATTTCCACCAAATTCTTTGCTGGCATCCTATATGGTCTCTTTGATATTGGCCCTGTGCCTGGCAATAGCTCAATCAAAAACTCGATATCTCTATCCGGTGGCATGCCTGGCAACTCTTCTGGAAATACATCAGGGAAATCTCTTACCACTGGTACTTCCTCCTGCACAACTCCTGTTAGGAAATTTACTTGGGTCCTCTTTGGCACATGCCGGGATACATACTTGATCCTTCTCCCTTCTGGGGTGGTAAGCAAAATTGTCTTACTAGCACACTCAATATTCCCTTCATACTTTGATAACCAATCCATGCCTAATATCACATCCAATCCTTGGGATTCCAATACTATTAGGTCTGAGGGAAAAACATAGTTACCAATCCTTAATGGTAACCGATCACACCATAGACTAGCCACATACTCTGCTCCAGGCGAGGTTACTAACATGGGTGACCTAAGGGCTTGGGTTGATAGGTTGTACTTATCCACAAATCCCCTTGAGATGTATGAATGCGATGCACCAGTATCAAAAAGAACGAGTGCAGTAAATGACTTAACCAAAAACTTACCTATTACTACATCGGGCTGAGCTTCAACCTCCTCCACGCTAACGTGGTTCACCTGTCCCCTGTTGAAAGGGTTCGGCTTCTTCCCAGAACTTCCATTGCCATTTTGGCCTTCAGGACATTCATTGGCATAGTGTTCGGTCTTCGAACACTTATAGCAGGTGACTTGGTTCAAGTCCTTCTTGGCTGGGGTTGAGGGGTTGGTGCGGTTCTGGCCGTTGCTTCCTCCATTGCCATTACCATTCTTGGTGCCATTGTGATTGTGCGAGCTGCCTCCTCCATGAGTATGCAGAAAATGTCCTCCAGGTCTAGGGGTAAAACGTGGCTTCTGCTGAGCTCCTGAATTGTACTTTCCTTGTCCATATTTCCTCTTGCGATTCTCAATTTGCTGCTGCTTCCCTTCAATCATAAGAGCACGATCTACCAACTCCTGGTAGTTGTTGAAGGTGGCTACCATCAACTGCATGCTCAACTCATCATTCAGTCCTTCCAGAAACTTCTCCTGCTTAGCTGCATCCGTAGAGACATCATCTGGGGCATAACGTGCTAACTTACTAAATTCCTCCACATACTGGCCAACTGTCTGTCCTCCTTGGCGCAAGTTACGAAACTCACGCTTCTTCATGGCCATAGCTCCTGCTGAAACATGGGCAGTACGGAAAGCCTGCTGAAACTGGTCCCATGTGACAGTGTCGACTGGGAAGGTGGCTGTGAAATTCTCCCACCATGATGCTGCGGGTCCTTCTAACTGATGTGCGGCAAACTACACCTTCTCCGCATCTGTGCATCCTGCTGTGGTCAACTCCCTAGCTGTCTTGCGGAGCCAATCATCTGCTACTATCGGCTCGGTGCTGTAGGAAAACACCGGCGGATTCATCCTATGAAAACGGGCTAAGTGGTCAACAGGTGGTGGTGGTGGTGGGTTGTTGTTATTGTTCCCCTGATTCTGATTCTGTACTAGCAACTGCATCAATGTGTTCTACTGCTGGATCAACTGGGTGAGCTCCGGTGGGAAGGCAAATCCGGGGTCACGTCTTGGAGGCATCTGTGGGTTTAGAAAAGATGAGATATAAGAATAGAGGGAGTCTAAAGAGAAAACACTACCCATATGCACAGGAGGCAAAAGCAAACAATTCACTTCAATCAATCAAACAAAGGCATACAATCGATCTAACTATCGCAAAAGTGCTCGGACTACTATATTTACATGGTGGACTACTACTACTGATGAGGTGGTCTACTAGAAATATTCTTCGGTTGCAGACTCCATGATATCTGCTCCAGCTTCATCAACATAGTCATCATCGCTACTATCTGCTTCCGAGTCGGTGCCGTCGATGATGATGTAGTCTTCTGGGCTAATTTCCTAGGGTTCTTCGTCTTCATCTACTAGCGTAGGGCCTCCCATAAATATTCCAATCTTCTTGATCAGGTCGTCATTCTTCTCCACCAATACTTCAATTTCTTCTTCATAATCTTCACGTGTAGCCTTGAGTTCTTCCTCCAGTTCCTTGATTCTTGTCTTAGCCTTCTTCAGATCTATCATGTCGGCGCACATCTGGTTCTCCTGTCATCGAATGTGCTGGTTTAGCTCCTTGATAAAAGCTGCGATTGATCTATCATTCCTGGTGCTGATCATCTCCCAGTGCTCATCTCGGCGTCCACAAATCTGGTAGATAGTATCTTTAAGATCCTTGCGGTAGACTTCTCCAATGCGTCCCATGGCGATGTGAGCTGCCATGCTTTTTCCTAGACTCCAAGTTGGTGCATCAAAAGAAAATTCGATGGGCTCAGTGACTGGCATGAACGTCCTTCCTGGAACATGAAGTTGAATCATCCAGCGCTCTTCTTCAGGTAAAGTGGCATTGTAGGTTCTCGTGAAGCTTGGTACTCCTACGTTCAGGTATCTAGTGACTTCCTTCAAGTGACGTCCAAAGGGTGTATATTCATCCGGTTGTGTGAACTTGTTCCTTGCATCCACCATCCTAAAGAGTAGAAAAGAAGAGGAGTCAGAGAAGAAGAGAGTGAATAGTGATCTAGGTCTTTTAGCTTAGTGCTCGTGTCCTACAGTCAGCGTGTGCTTTGATACCATCTCTGTAGCGACCAGACCTCAAACAGTCTGATCTCTGTGCTCCGGTGTCATCCCTGGATCAGTAATGCTGACACCACACAGTACTCGAAGGATTTATAGCAGAGTAGCAATCACACACTTATTACATCAAGTGTCTCATAAGAAAGCTTATTACAATAAATATGGCTTAAGGCCATCTAATAACGATAACAGCGGAAGGCTTGGAAGATAAGTGAGTCCATCAACTCCAACGGCATCACTGAGTATAGGACCACGACCTAAAAACTCCTTAATCGTCGTCTGAAAAGTCTGCAACATTAACGTTGCAGCCCGAAAACGGGTCAGCACATGGAATATGCTGGCAAGGTAACACATAGAGAGTAATGGAATGAAACAGCTATACTATATGCATATTCAGCTGGTGGAAAGCTCTATGGTTACAGTTTTTGTGCAAAGCCAATTTTTCCCTACTACAAAGGAATAAAATTTATTTAACTATCATGGTAGTTGTTAAACATTGAGAATGGTTGACAGCATTCTCAATCCCAATTAAGCATCAACATTAAACATAACCCAACAAAATTAATTTAGAGTAACATGTTGAGATTCACATGATAATCCAGGTACTAGATACTCAAGATGTCCATAACCGGGGACACGGCTAATCATGATTAGTTTGTTACACTCTACAGAGGTTTGCGCACTTTTCCCCACAAGACTCGATCGCCTCCGTTTGGTTTCTCGCACTACATGGTGTTTGAGATGACGGATGATCGAGACATAGTCTTTCAGAAGCGCTAGCACCTTACGATCGGGTAGACTGTACCACCTACATCCCCTACATCTGCTAGTCTACCACTGTAAGAGTTCGCACAACTTAGTCAACTATGCTAGAGCCCATAATAGCTTGTGGCTGCACACGAAAGTTTCTAGTATGAATAGTCTTATGATCCCTTTGAGCCTGGGTGGCGGTCCAAAAGAAAACAGGCAAGTCCTGGAATACCCAGGTGCCTCAATCCACCCAGATGTGTGTTTAGGTTGCCACCTTAGATAAACCATTAATTAACAAAACTCACATCTGTCATGGATATCACTCACCCAATCCACGTCTACTAGCATAGCATGGCATAATAAGCAAACGCGGAAGTAACTCCCAAAGGTTTGATAATAAACAGGTAATAGGTACTACCTCAACTACTTCCCATCCCACAATTTAATTAGATCCTAATCATGCAATGTGTGAGGATTGATCTAATGCAATACAAGTGGGTAGTAGAAAAAGGAATGATCAAAGTGTTACTTGCCTTGCTGATGATCCGGGAAACCTAGCGATTCGAAGTAACAAGCGGCACACTCCGGATACTCTATCGCAAACAAACAAACAAGCAAGCAATAAGTACTCATCTAATGCACAGGTAAAACTCAAATAAGAGATATTACCAGAAGGTTCAACTTAAGAACTCCGGTTGGCAAAAGAATCAAATTGAACAAAGCAACGAAAGTCAAACGGCGAAAGAAAACAACTTCGTTCTAGTAATCTGGATCTAGGGCAAATTTTATAGTAGCAAAATCTTGTTTAAGTTGGTTAAACGGATAGAGGGTTTTGAGACGAAACTCTAGGCGCTTGAATCGCGTTATTCTGATAAACGAGCGAAAAGATAAACTAAAACGAAAATCGGATCAGGAATCGCGATCAGATAAATCGCGGATTTAATCCGAGAAAAAGAAAACTGACGAACAATTAATCGAACGGACGTTCGTTAACAAAAACTAACCGGTGAACACGTTTGCTAAAACAAACGGATCGGTGAATGTTCACTAATTAAAAACCAGAGAAAATAAACCGATCTAGGGTTTCGAAAAAAACCCGAGGCGGTTTTTTCTCTTTAAAAATAAACGAACGGCGAACGGCGGCGGCTATATGATGAGGACATCAATACAATTGTTACACCCACAGCCCCTGCTGCTATACATACTGGACCAATTACTAGAGCTCGTGCACGCCAACTAAATTACCAGGTACTTTCGTTTCTTGGTAATGATTCTAATGTTCATGAGAATATGATGCTGCCTAAATTGGATACATTTGTTTTGCTTACAAATGAAGGGCCTAGCTTGGAGAAGGATGAACATTGGAGCAAGAACAAGCATGGAGATGATGGCATGCGCAAGGGAAACAAGAACGGAGTTACAAGTGATGATTTCAGGACTTTGAAGCCACCATAATGGGTGCATGAAGCCTTGGACGAAATATACAAGACGCCACTTCATAAATTTCGTCCCGAGGCTATTTTAGGTGCTGCGTCACCTTATTATTGGGCCAGGCCCATGTAATTTCGAAATACATAAGTATAGGCTATTTTTAGAGTCCGTATGTGTGGGGAAACAAGAGATAGGGTTGATTTCGGACCCCTCCACCAAGGGCCACGAAATTCTCCCCCTCTTCCTCCATATATACAGCCCTTAGGGCATCGTTTAGACTTTGGGTTTTGTTTAGATTAAAAGTTCGCCATAACTGCAACTTCGCGTACTTCGTTTGTGTTCAACGACCAGACAAAGGCGTCACAGAACCCCACCTTGATCAATAAAGCTTTCATCTTATATTCGCAATATCCAGATTGCAATCTTAGTTTCTTGCTTGTTCTTCGTTTGCTCGCAGGAAACAGACCCTCGTGGTCAGGTTGATCGTGCTCCGGCGTGGTCAATAACCTCTCGGAGTTGGTTTAGCGATTGCTAAGGCGCGACGTCCTCGCACGTTCGTAGTCGGATCGTCAAAGTCGACTTCCACCAAAGCGATATCCATCATCTCATCGAAAGACGGGACACCTCCGCATCAATACAATTGTTACACCCACAGCCCCTGCTGCTATACATACTGGACCAATTACTAGAGCTCGTGCACGCCAACTAAATTACCAGGTACTTTCGTTTCTTGGTAATGATTCTAATGTTCATGAGAATATGATGCTGCCTAAATTGGATACATTTGTTTTGCTTACAAATGAAGGGCCTAGCTTGGAGAAGGATGAACATTGGAGCAAGAACAAGCATGGAGATGATGGCATGCGCAAGGGGAACAAGAACGGAGTTACAAGTGATGATTTCAGGACTTTGAAGCCACCATAATGGGTGCATGAAGCCTTGGACGAAATATACAAGATGCCACTTCATAAATTTCGTCCCGAGGCTATTTTAGGTGCTGCGTCACCTTATTATTGGGCTAGGCCCATGTAATTTCGAAATACATAAGTATAGGCTATTTTTAGAGTCCGTATGTGTGGGGAAACAAGAGATAGGGTTGATTTCGGACTCCTCCACCAAGGGCCACGAAATTCCCCCCCTCTTCCTCCATATATACAGCCCTTAGGGCATCGTTTAGACTTTGGGTTTTGTTTAGATTAAAAGTTCGCCATAGCTGCAACTTCGCGTACTTCGTTTGTGTTCAACGACCAGACAAAGGCGTCACAGAACCCCACCTTGATCAATAAAGCTTTCATCTTATATTCGCAATATCCAGATTGCAATCTTAGTTTCTTGCTTGTTCTTCGTTTGCTCGCAGGAAACAGACCCTCGTGGTCAGGTTGATCGTGCTCCGGCGTGGTCAATAACCTCTCGGAGTTGGTTTAGCGATTGCTAAGGCGCGACGTCCTCGCACGTTCGTAGTCGGATCGTCAAAGTCGACTTCCTCCAAAGCGAAATCCACCATCTCATCGAAAGACGGGACACCTTTGCCTCTATCAGATTCTATAGGCGTGTTGTGAGAGATTTCAGCACCATTGCTGCACCTCTCAACGAGCTTACAAAGAAGGATGTGCCTTTTGTTTGGGGTACCGCACAGGAAGAAGCCTTCACGGTATTGAAAGATAAGTTGACACATGCTCCTTTACTCCAACTTCCTGATTTTAATAAGACTTTTGAGCTTGAATGTGATGCTAGTGGAATTGGATTAGGAGGTGTGTTATTACAAGATGGCAAACCTGTTGCATACTTTTCTGAAAAATTGAGTGGGCCTAGTCTGAATTATTCTACTTATGATAAAGAATTATATGCTCTTGTTCGGACTTTAGAAACATGGCAACATTATTTATGGCCCAAAGAATTTGTTATACATTCTGATCATGAATCTTTGAAACATATTAAAAGTCAAGCTAAACTGAATCGTAGACATGCTAAATGGGTTGAATTCATTGAGACTTTCCCTTATGTCATTAAACACAAGAAGGGAAAAGAAAATGTTATTGCTGATGCATTGTCTCGCCGCTATACTATGCTTTCACAACTTGACTTCAAAATATTTGGTTTGGAGACCATCAAAGATCAATATGTGCATGATGCTGATTTTAAAGATGTAATGCAGAATTGTAAAGAATGTGGAACAAGTTTCTCGTTAACGATGGATTTGTGTTTCGTGCTAACAAGCTATGCATTCCAGCTAGCTCCGTTCGTCTTTTGTTGTTGCAGGAGGCGCATGGAGGAGGATTAATGGGACACTTTGGCGTGAAGAAGACGGAGGACGTACTTGCTACACATTTCTTTTGGCCAAAGATGAGACGGGATGTTGAGCGTTTTATTGCTCGATGCACTACATGTCAAAAAGCTAAGTCACGACTCAATCCTCATGGTTTATATATGCCTTTGCCTGTACCTAGTGTTCCTTGGGAGGATATATCTATGGACTTTGTTTTAGGTTTACCTCGAACAAAGAAGGGGAGGGATAGCATATTTGTTGTCGTGGATAGATTCTCGAAAATGGCACACTTTATACCATGTCATAAAAGCGATGATGCTGTTAATGTTGCTGATTTGTTCTTTCGTGAAATTATTCGCTTGCATGGTGTGCGAAATACTATTGTTTCAGATCGTGATACTAAATTTCTTAGCCACTTTTGGAGATGTTTATGGGCTAAGTTGGGGACTAAACTGCTTTTTAGTACTACTTGTCACCCCCAAACTGATGGACAAACTGAAGTAGTCAATAGAACGTTGTCTACTATGCTTAGGGCTGTTTTGAAGAATAATAAGAAAATGTGGGAGGAATGCTTGCCTCATATTGAATTTGCTTATAATCGTTCATTGCATTCTACTACTAAGATGTGCCCTTTTGAAGTTGTGTATGGTTTCCTACCTCGTGCACCTATTGATTTGTTGCCTCTTCCATCTTCGGAGAAGGTTAATTTTGATGCTAAACAACGTGCTGAATTGATATTAAAAATGCATGAGTTAACTAAGGAAAACATTGAGCGTATGAATGCTAAATATAAACTTGCTGGAGATAAGGGTAGAAAACATGTTGTGTTTGCACCTGGAGATCTTGTTTGGTTACATTTGCGTAAGGATAGATTTCCTGATTTGCGCAAATCAAAGTTAATGCCACGTGCTGATGGCCCCTTTAAGGTGTTAGAGAAAATAAATGATAATGCATATAAACTTGAGCTGCCTGAAGATTTTGGGGTTAGTCCCACTTTTAACATTGCAGATTTGAAGCCTTACTTGGGTGAGGAAGATGAACTTCCGTCGAGGACGACTTCATTTCAAGAAGGGGAGGATGATGAGGACATCAATACAATTGTTACACCCACAGCCCCTGCTGCTATACATACTGGACCAATTACTAGAGCTCGTGCACGCCAACTAAATTACCAGGTACTTTCGTTTCTTGGTAATGATTCTAATATTCATGAGAATATGATGCTGCCTAAATTGGATACATTTGTTTTGCTTACAAATGAAGGGCCTAGCTTGGAGAAGGATGAACATTGGAGCAAGAACAAGCATGGAGATGATGGCATGCGCAAGGGGAACAAGAACGGAGTTACAAGTGATGATTTCAGGACTTTGAAGCCACCATAATGGGTGCATGAAGCCTTGGACGAAATATACAAGATGCCACTTCATAAATTTCGTCCCGAGGCTATTTTAGGTGCTGCGTCACCTTATTATTGGGCCAGGCCCATGTAATTTCGAAATACATAAGTATAGGCTATTTTTAGAGTACGTATGTGTGGGGAAACAAGAGATAGGGTTGATTTCGGATCCCTCCACCAAGGGCCACGAAATTCCCCCCCTCTTCCTCCATATATACAGCCCTTAGGGCATCGTTTAGACTTTGGGTTTTGTTTAGATTAAAAGTTCGCCATAGCTGCAACTTCGCGTACTTCGTTTGTGTTCAACGACCAGACAAAGGCGTCACAGAACCCCACCTTGATCAATAAAGCTTTCATCTTATATTCGCAATATCCAGATTGCAATCTTAGTTTCTTGCTTGTTCTTCGTTTGCTCGCAGGAAACAGACCCTCGTGGTCAGGTTGATCGTGCTCCGGCGTGGTCAATAACCTCTCGGAGTTGGTTTAGCGATTGCTAAGGCGCGACGTCCTCGCACGTTCGTAGTCGGATCGTCAAAGTCGACTTCCACCAAAGCGATATCCATCATCTCATCGAAAGATCGGGACCCTCGCCTCTATCAAGTGGTATCAGATTTCCAGGTTGCTCGGTGAGATTTTACAGTTTTTCGTAGTTTAGATCGAGTCTGTTCTTCATACCTATAGTCCATGAAAAAGCCAAAAAAAATTAGGGTTAGTTCATCCCATCCGAACCAATCTGAGCCTTGCATAATGTTTTCTGTATTTGCTTTGTTGAATTTGCGGTTGCATCGTCGTGTTCAGTTGCTGGTCTTAGCGTCTAGTCTTTTAGAGTTTCGAGTTCTGTTCACAAGTTGTCACACCGTCGCCGCACCATCATCATCGCCCCTGCCATCTACCACCACCGCTCCGAATCCGTATCCATATACCACCACCAATCCGTGTCCATATACCACCACCGATCCATATCCATATACTACCACCGCTGCCATATACCACCACCATATATCCACCACCAATCCGAGTTCCTTGCTTATTAGGTTTGTTTTCGGGATCAATCTAGATTCCGATTCGTGTTTCCTTGCCGGAGTAGGTTTCGGGAAAAAAAAAAAGAGTCGGGTAGCCACGCTCCGTTTAGGCCCAAAATTTTTCGAAAACGCATTTTTCGAAAAAATTTCTGGCTATCCTATTTTTAGGTGTTTCTGAGTGTTTTGAGACAGGTGCCATTATAGGAAGTTCTTTTTTGACCCGTTTCCAGTTTTTGGGTCCGGGCAGTCAAAAAAAAAAAATTGGTCAAAAAAAATTTCGTGCCCATCCTGTCAGTTTGAGCTAAGAAGAGTTTTGAGACACTCGCCATTATAGTGATTTTTCGCAAAAAAAAAAGCAGCGCAAAAAAAAAGAGCGCAAAAAAAAAGAGCGCAAAAAAAAAATTCCAGAGTGTGCTTTTCCCTTGTTTACGTGCCGCGCCGTGATTTTGTTAGTGTTCTAGGCTCGCGTCTCTAGCACAGTCTAGCCTAGGACCAGCACAGTACTATCGTTGAGCGTTTATTCAACTTTGCATCTCTGAATTGATTATTGCTGACCTTTTTGCTACCATATTATAAGCCTTCCCAGCTCCACATACATCTACGTCGTGTGTTTGACTCTCCCTGGTAATCGCTCTATCCAAGCTTTGAGAGTTTTTGACTACAACGGTTGCCGATCACCGCCTGCTGCTGGGTAAGAACTGGTAAGAATTTGAGATTTGCTTGACGGATTTGTGACACCCACCACCACCACTTGTTCGTAGTCTGTAGGATCATATTCTTGTGTGTTTCTATTGCTGTTAACCATGCCAGGATCACAAGCCGACGAGATTGACTGGGAGAATTTATCGAACAAGGAGCTTCATGATAAGTTTCAGCAAATGATGACTGAACAGGTGCAAGATGTGCTGAACAATTTTGAAGAAGCCATGGAGAAGATCACTGGCTTTGAGAAGACGTTCGAAACAAAGCTCGATAACAAG
>NW_025225415.1:671588-693970 GCF_018294505.1 Triticum aestivum
AGCGCAGGCGGCGGGGCAGCTGCGGCTTGGCGGGGTTGGGCGGGGAGAGGTGAGGGGCGGTGGGGCGGCTCGGTATTTAAGAAAGGGAGGGGGGTGCTGCCTTGGGGGAGGGGGCACGGCGGCGGCCCCGAGCCGGACTCGGGCGGCGGCGTGGCTTCGGTCTCCTGGAGGGAGACGCAGGCGGCGGGGTGGGCCGTCGGCTGGGCCTTGGCCCAGTCGGCGCGCGGCGCGGTTTTTTTTTAATATATATTCCGCTCGGAAAAAGGAAAAAAATAAATACTAAACGGACTCCAAAATTTCCAAAATAATTTTTGACGGGCTTCTAAAATCAAGCCTCACAGGGTGAACATTTTTTTGGGACCTAAATGCAACTTTGAAAAACGCACATTTTTCCTAAATCTAATAAAACACCGAAAAACTATGAAATAAAATCTTATTTGATTTTATTATTAAATCCTCAATATTTATTTATTTTGGCAAAGTCATTTTATTCCCTTTCTCATATTTTTGTAAAAGAAATAATTGATGATAAAATAAATAAAATCAAAAGATCCTATTCTCAAAATTTGAGAGAACTCAAATATGAAATTAACGAAATCCCCAACTCTCTCCGTGGGTCATTGAGTTGCGTAGAATTTCTAGGATCAACCAGAATGCAAAAGAAAGATGATATGCATTTATGATCTAATGTATAACATTCCAAATTGAAAATTTGGGATGTTACACCCAGAACTTCCGGCCGCTGCCCGGAACTTCCGGCCACCGGAACCTCCGGCCATCCCGGAGCTTCCGACCCTACTGCACCGAAGCCGTCCGAGAGTGTGCCCACTTTCTGGATAGCCCGGACCATGCCCGGACCTTCGCCCGGAACCTCCAGCGCCCGGACCTTCCGGCCGTCCCCGGAACTTCCGGCCCTGCCTACGCGCAGACACTCGGGCTGAAGCCCATGTACCCTTTCACCCCTCACATACCCCTTCGTGGACCTAGACTATATATACTCCTCCACCTCCTCCTTTCTAGGGTAGCGTTGTGATAGCTCATTTGAGAGATAGAGCTACGCTCATCCATATCAGATCTCGTCCTTGCGAGAGACCGCTGCCTCTTCGGAGAAGATCCACTTGGATTCAAGACCTCCCCGTGGAGAAAATCCCCTCGTGGATACAAGATCTCCTGATGAGGACATCAATACCATTGTTACACCCACAGCCCCTACTGCTACATATACGGGACCAATTACTAGAGCTCGCGCACGCCAATTAAATTATCAGGTACTTTCGTTTCTTGGTAATGATTCTAATGTTCATGAGAATATGATGCTGCCTAAATTGGATACATTTGTTTTGCTTACAAATGAAGGGCCTAGCTTGGAGAAGGATGAACATTGGAGCAAGAACAAGCATGGAGATGATGCCATGCGCAAGGGGAACAAGAACGGAGTTACAAGTGATGATTTCAGGACTTTGAAGCCACCATAATGGGTGCATGAAGCCTTGGACGAAATATACAAGATGCCACTTCATAAATTTCGTCCCGAGGCTATTATAGGTGCCGCGTCACCTTTTTATTGGGCCAGGCCCATGTAATTTCGAAATACATAAGTATAGGCTATTTTTCGAGTCCGTATGTGTGGGGAAACAAGAGATAGGGTTGATTTCGGACCCCTCCACCAAGGGCCACGAAATTCCCCCTCTCTTTCTCCATATATACAGCCCTTAGGGCACCGTTTAGACTTTGGGTTTTGTTTAGATTAAAAGTTCGCCATAGCTGCAACTTCGCGTACTTCGTTTGTGTTCAACGACCAGACAAAGGCGTCACAGAACCCCACCTTGATCAATAAAGCTTTCATCTTATATTCGCAATATCCAGATTGCAATCTCAGTTTCTTGCTTGTTCTTCATTTGCTCGCAGGAAACAGACCCTCGTGGTCAGGTTGATCGTGCTCCGGCGTGGTCAATAACCTCTCGGAGTTGGTTTAGCGATTGCTAAGGCGCGACGTCCTCGCACGTTCGTAGTCGGATCGTCAAAGTCGACTGCCACCAAAGCGATATCCATCATCTCATCGAAAGACGGGACACCTTTGCCTCTATCAAGTGGTATCAGATTTCCAGGTTGCTCGGTGAGATTTTACAGTTTTTCGTAGTTTAGATCGAGTCTATTCTTCATACCTATAGTCCACGAAAAAGCCAAAAAAAATTAGGGTTAGTTCATCCCATCCGAACCAATCTGAGCCTTGCATAATCTTTTCTGTATTTGCTTTGTTGAATTTGCGGTTGCATCGTCGTGTCCAGTTGCTGGTCTTAGCGTCTAGTCTTTTAGAGTTTCGAGTTCTGTTCACAGGTTGTCACGTCGCCGCTGCCATATATCACCACCGCATCATCATCGTCGCTGTTGCCATATACCACTACCACATATTCACCGCCAATCCGAATCCATATACACCACCACATATCTGCCGCCATCACGCCAACCCGAGTTCACCTGCAACATATATCCACCACCTGTCCGTGTTCCACCAGATTCATCTCCGCCACCAGTCCGAGTTCCACCAGATTCATCTCCGCCACCAGTCCTAGTCTGAGTCCAGTAATTGTTGCTTTCTTCTCGATTTCCAGATCACGCGAAACTCCTAGTCATGACAGACAAGGACTCCCCAACTTCCGAGCCATCCGCAGAAGAAAAATAGTTCCAATTTCAAAAAAAAAACTAAGTCTGGAAAATTCTGGCTAGGCAGTTTTTGGACCATTTGTAGACTTTTTCGAAAAAAAATTGTTGCGGAGCAAAAAAAAAGTGCAAAAAAAAGAGAAAAAAAATTCAGAGTGTGCTCCTCCCTTGTTTATGTGCCGCGCCGTGATTTTGTTGGTGTTCTAGGCTCGCGTCTCTAGCACAGTCTAGCCTACCGTCGTTGAGCGTTTATTCAACTTTGCATCTCTGAATTGATTATTGCTGACCTTTTTTGCTACCATATTATAAGCCTTCCCAGCTCCACATACATCTACGTCGTGCGTTTGACTCTCCCTGGTAATCGCTCTATCCAAGCTTTGAGAGTTTTGACTACAACGATTGCCGATCACCGCCTGTTGCTGGGTAAGAACTGGTCAGAATTTGAGTTTTGTTTGACGGATTTGTGACACCCACCACCACCACTTGTTCGTAGTCTGTAGGATCACTTGTGTGTTTCTATTGCTGCTAACCATGCCAGGATCACAAGCCGACGAGATTGACTGGGGGAATTTATCGAACAAGGAGCTTCATGATAAGTTTCAGCAAATGATGACTGAACAGGTGCAAGATGTGCTGAACAATTTTGAAGAGACCATGGAGAAGATCACTGGCCTTGAGAAGACGTTCGAAACAAAGCTCGATAACAAGTTTAATGAATTGCTCGCGCGTCTTCCACCACCACCACCCGCTGCACCTAACGCACCTCTCCAACAACAACAACAACGACTACCTCCACATTGCGAAACAAACCTCCGCCAAGCAAGCCGTGTTCCTCTTGCGTTTGGCCAAACTGTTGGTGCTGCTGTTGATATTTCTGTGGCTCCTGCCGCTGATGCGGAGGAGGATGATTATGTGGGAGATTATGAGGATGAGGTTGATCAAAATCAGCACTACGTGCAGCCACCTGTACCACCACCAGCAGGTCGACCTCAGGTATATATTTGTAATGGTAGGCCTGCACCACCACCTCAGGTACGAGATGATGTCCATATTCCTAAACTGAAATTGAATATTCCACCATTTGAGGGTAGATATGTTCCTGATATATATCTTACTTGGGAGTTAGAAACTGAACAACGATTTACATGTTTACAATATCCCGTGAAGCCTTGGACGAAATATACAAGATGCCACTTCATAAATTTCGTCCCGAGGCTATTATAGGTGCTGCGTCACCTTTTTATTGGGCCAGGCCCATGTAATTTCGAAATACATAAGTATAGGCTATTTTTCGAGTCCGTATGTGTGGGGAAACAAGAGATAGGGTTGATTTCGGACCCCTCCACCAAGGGCCACGAAATTCCCCCTCTCTTCCTCCATATATACAGCCCTTAGGGCACCGTTTAGACTTTGGGTTTTGTTTAGATTAAAAGTTCGCCATAGCTGCAACTTCGCGTACTTCGTTTGTGTTCAACGAGCAAACAAAGGCGTCACAGAACCCCACCTTGATCAATAAAGCTTTCATCTTATATTCACAATATCCAGATTGCAATCTCAGTTTCTTGCTTGTTCTTCGTTTGCTCGCAGGAAACAGACCCTCGTGGTCAGGTTGATCGTGCTCCGGCGTGGTCAATAACCTCTCGGTGTTGGTTTAGCGATTGCTAAGGCGCGACGTCCTCGCACGTTCGTAGTCGGATCGTCAAAGTCGACTGCCACCAAAGCGATATCCATCATCTCATCGAAAGACGGGACACCTTTGCCTCTATCACCTCCTCACGGAGAAGAACCGGCTACCTTTATATCATCCTTAGTTGTTTGTGGATCGTGTATCTTTCTTTATGTATTCGAGGATCTAGCACATGTGTGATCTATTCATGTTGGTTTGAGTGTTTTCTCTCGTTTTCCCCTTTGCGTTCTTCGTGTTCTTCGCGGGATTCCGCTCCTTTCGTGAAAGATCGGGCTATAGGGTTCCTACCCTACATCATCTTGGTATCTAGAGCAAGGTTGATCACGATTTCGGAGCCTCCCCGTTGTGCTTCTAGCCTAATTTTGTTGTGTTCTTCCCCAATTTTGAAAATCCCCACCAAAAATAGCCCCAATTTTTTTTGTGATTTGTTGGTTTGATGATGTTTTGTTGATTTTGATCCATGGATTTGCTTGGTTTCAAGTGGATCTAGCATCTCCCCAAGTTTCCTCACTTTCCATCCACGAAATCGTCCAAATTTTGACCTTGGAAATCAAGTTTTTCCACCCCCATTCTCAGATCTGGAATTTAGGGTTTGTCCCGGAAGAAATTCCACGACCCCCGGAACTTCCGGACTCCCCTGGAACTTCCGGGCTAAATAGAAAGTTTACCCCCAAAAAAACACCAGACTCCCCGCACTTTTTCCGTGACCCCCGGAACTTCCGGCCACCCCCCGAAACTTTCGGAGCCCGGAACTTCCGGCCTAACCCGAAACATCACACAGAATTTCAGCATCAGCCTTCTTCACCATTTTCATCACAACTTTTCACTTCGAACTCCGTTTTGAGTGTTCTTTGGCTCATTTTGAAGCTATCGACGTGCCCGAGAAGCCCACCTTGGTTTCACCACCATTTGTGATAGAGGAAAAGGTGTCCCGTCTTTCGATGAGATGATGGATATCGCTTTGGTGGCAGTCGACTTTGACGATCCGACTACGAACGTGCGAGGACGTCGCGCCTTAGCAATCGCTAAACCAACTCCAAGAGGTTATTGACCACGCCGGAGCACGATCAACCTGACCACGAGGGTCTGTTTCCTGCGAGCAAACGAAGAACAAGCAGGAAACTGAGATTGCAATCTGGATCTTGCGAATATAAGATGAAAGCTTTATTGATCAAGGTGGGGTTCTGTGACGCCTTTGTCTGGTCGTTGAACACAAACGAAGTACGCGAAGTTGCAGCTATGACGAACTTTTAATCTAAACAAAACCCAAAGTCTAAACGATGCCCTAAGGGTTGTATATATGGAGGAAGAGGGGGGGAATTTCGTGGCCCTTGGCGGAGGGGTCCGAAATCAACCCTATCTCTTGTTTCCCCACACATACGGACTCTAAAAATAGCCTATACTTATGTATTTCGAAATTACATGGGCCTGGACCAATAATAAGGTGACGCAGCACCTAAAATAGCCTCGGGACGAAATTTATGAAGTGGCATCTTGTATATTTCGTCCAAGGCTTCATGCACCCATTATGGTGGCTTCAAAGTCCTGAAATCATCACTTGTAACTCCGTTCTTGTTCCCCTTGCGCATGCCATCATCTCCATGCTTGTTCTTGCTCCAATGTTCATCCTTCTCCAAGCTAGGCCCTTCATTTGTAAGCAAAACAAATGTATCCAATTAGGCAGCATCATATTCTCATGAACATTAGAATCATTACCAAGAAACGAAAATACCTGGTAATTTAGTTGGCGTGCACGAGCTCTAGTAATTGGTCCAGTATGTATAGCAGCAGGGGCTGTGGGTGTAACAATTGTATTGATGTCCTCATCAATTTGACTCCATCAATTGTTTTTGGAACTTTGGCATCTTTGCCTAGGCCTTCCACCACATCATCCGCTACACCACCACCGACTTCCGCAACCTAACCAATTTTGTTCCCCATCGGATATGTGGTTGCGTCAGGAGTGATTTGAGTCTCCTAAGGTGTCTAGGCTACTTAGGGACGGTTGCTTCTTCATCAACCACCACCACCACCAGAACTTCCGCATAGGCTTACCAACCATACACTTCTTACACCCCAACTTAACCCGATTTTGTTTGTGTTGTGAGTTGTGTCTCCTAAGGTGTTTCGGCTACTTAGGAACCGTGCTTCCAACTCCGACTCACATAACCCAATAACCCTCCACTTCCGCATTACCTACTTGCATAACCCATCGTTGCATTCTCGCAATCCCATTGAGATTCCCTTGCCATTGCATTGATAACCCCTAGCCCATTTTGCGTCACTTGCCTATCGAGACTAGCCATTTGAGTATTGCCGGCAACGTTACTTGTGCACATTAGTGATCATCGAGCTACACCTCCCATTGCATACATACCATACAATAGGTATCATCTTGTTATCATATCATCTCGTGTGCCACAAGTTTGTTCCCGCATATACACAATAGCTATCTTGGTTTGTGCATTGTGCAAAAGTGGCCATACAAAAAAAGAATAAAGCTTTTAAGCAAAGAAACAGAGTGAATAAAGAGCTTGTAAGCAAGTGCCATAGCATCATACCACATTGTCATATAAGATCATCTTGGATCATAACACCGGGAACCATATATACATAGCATACTTGGGATAGAAGTCGTTGCATTTTTGTCTCCTATAGGTTGTGCACAAGTGTCGTATCCGCCTATTGAGCAATTTTGCTAGCGTCTCTCTAGAGTTGTACAACAAGAGCATTTTCCGTGGATTCCTCATTTTGTGCTCATCCTTGGTTGCACGACCCCATTTATCTATCCGTGTGTGTGTGTTTCCGTGTGCCACATATTGCTATTGGTCTACTTGTTTCACTTGCGAATTTGTGAATCTCTTTCAACATTATTGACTCTTGCTAACATTTTGATAGAGGCTAAGGTGTCCCGATGTTTCGATGAGATGGTGGCTATCGTTTCCTATGGGAGTCGACCTTGATGATCCGACTACGGACGTGCGAGACGTCGCGCCTTAGCAATTGCTAAACCAACTTCCGAGGGTTATTGACCATGCCGGAGCACGATCAACCTGATCACGAGGGTCTGTTTCCTGCGAGCAAACGAAGAACAAGCAAGAAACTGAGATTGCAATCGGGATATTGCGAATATAAGATGAAAGCTTTATTGATCAAGGTGGGGTTCTGTGACGTCTTGGTCTGGTCATTGGACACAAACGAAGTACGCGAAGTTGCAGCTATGGCGAACTTTTAATCTAAACAAAACCCAAAGTCTAAACGACGCCCTAAGGGCTGTATATATGGAGGAAGAGGGGGGAATTTCGTGGCCCTTGAGGGTGGGGTCCGAAACCAACCCTAACTCTTGTTTCCCCACACATATGGACTCTAAAAATAGCCTATACTTAAGTATTTCGAAATTACATGGGCCTGGCCCATTAATAAGGTGACGCAGCACCTAGAATAGCCTATGGACGAATATTATGAAGTGGCATCTTGTATATTTCGTCCAAGGCTTCATGCACTCCTTATGGCGGCTTCAAAGTCCTGAAATCATCACTTGTAACTCCATTCTTGATCCCCTTGTGCATGCCATCAACTCCATGTGTGTTCTTGCTCCAATGTTCATCCTTCTCCAAGCTAGGCCCTTCATTTGTAAGCAAAACAAATGTATCCAATTTAGGTAGCATCATAATCTCATGAACATTAGAATCATTACCAAGAAACGAAAGTACCTGGTAATTTAGTTGGCGTGCACGAGCTCTAGTAATTGGTCCAGTATGTATAGCAGCAGGGGCTGTGGGTGTAACAATTGTATTGATGTCCTCATCATCCTCCCCTTCTTGAAATGAAGTCGTCCTCGACGGAAGTTCATCTTCCTCACCCAAATAAGGCTTCAAATCTGCAATGTTAAAAGTGGGACTAACCCCAAAATCTGCAGGCAGCTCAAGTTTATATGCATTATCATTTATTTTCTCTAACACCTTAAAGGGACCATCAGCACGTGGCATTAACTTTGATTTGCGCAAATCAGGAAATCTATCCTTACGCAAATGTAACCAAACAAGATCTCCAGGTGCAAACACAACATGTTTTCTACCCTTATCTCCAGCAAGTTTATATTTAGCATTCATACGCTCAATGTTTTCCTTAGTTAACTCACGCATTTTTAAAATCAATTCAGCACGTTGTATAGCATCAAAATTAACCTTCTCCGAAGATGGAAGAGGCAACAAATCAATAGGTGCACGAGGTAGGAAACCATACACAACTTCAAAAGGGCACATCTTAGTAGTAGAATGCAATGAACGATTATAAGCAAATTCAATATGAGGCAAGCATTCCTCCCACATTTTCTTATTATTCTTCAAAACAGCCCTAAGCATAGTAGACAACGTTCTATTGACTACTTCAGTTTGTCCATCAGTTTGGGGGTGACAAGTAGTACTAAAAAGCAGTTTAGTCCCCAACTTAGCCCATAAACATCTCCAAAAGTGGCTAAGAAATTTAGTATCACGATCTGAAACAATAGTATTTGGCACACCATGCAAGCGAATAATTTCACGAAAGAACAAATCAGCAACATTAATAGCATCATCGCTTTTATGACATGGTATAAAGTGTGCCATTTTCGAGAATCGATCCACGACAACAAATATGCTATCCCTCCCCTTCTTTGTTCGAGGTAAACCTAAAACAAAGTCCATAGATATATCCTCCCAAGGAACACTAGGTACAGGAAAAGGCATATATAAACCATGAGGATTGAGTCGTGACTTAGCTTTTTGACATGTAGTGCATCGAGCAATAAAACGCTCAACATCCCGTCTCATCTTTGGCCAAAAGAAATGTGTAGCAAGTACGTCCTCCGTCTTCTTCACGCCAAAGTGTCCCATTAATCCTCCTCCATGCGCCTCCTGCAACAACAAAAGACGAACGGAGCTAGCTGGAATGCATAGCTTGTTAGCACGAAACACAAATCCATCGTTAACGACGAACTTGTTCCACATTCTTCCTTCTTTACAATTCTGCATTACATCTTTAAAATCAGCATCATGCACATATTGATCTTTGATGGTCTCCAAACCAAATATTTTGAAGTCAAGTTGTGAAAGCATAGTATAGCGGCGAGACAATGCATCAGCAATAACATTTTCTTTTCCCTTCTTGTGTTTAATGACATAAGGGAAAGTCTCAATGAATTCAACCCATTTAGCATGTCTACGATTCAGTTTAGCTTGACTTTTAATATGTTTCAAAGATTCATGATGAGAATGTATAACAAATTCTTTGGGCCATAAATAATGTTGCCATGTTTCTAAAGTCCGAACAAGAGCATATAATTCTTTATCATAAGTAGAATAATTCAGACTAGGCCCACTCAATTTTTCAGAAAAGTATGCAACAGGTTTGCCATCTTGTAATAACACACCTCCTAATCCAATTCCACTAGCATCACATTCAAGCTCAAAAGTCTTATTAAAATCAGGAAGTTGGAGTAAAGGAGCATGTGTCAACTTATCTTTCAATACCGTGAAGGCTTCTTCCTGTGCGGTACCCCAAAGAAAAGGCACATCTTTCTTTGTAAGCTCTTTGAGAGGTGCAGCAATGGTGCTGAAATCTCTCACAAAACGCCTATAGAATCCAGCGAGGCCAAGAAAACTCCTCACTTGTTGATAGAGGCGGGGTGTCCCGATCTTTCGATGAGATGATAACTATCGATTTGGTGAAGATGACTTTGACGATCCGACTACAAACGTGCACGACGTTGCACCTTAGCAATCGCTAAACCAACTCCGAGAGGTTATTGACCACGCTGGAGCACAATCAACCTGACCACGAAGGTCTATTCCTGCAAGCAATCGAAGAACGAGCAAGAATATGATAAAGCAATCTGAATATTGCAAATATATATGAGGTATTGATAATGGTGGGGATCCGTAAGCGGTCTTGGTCTGGTCGTTGGACACAAACGAAGTACACGAAGTTGCGTTGGCTAACTTTTAACTAAACAAATCCCAAGGAAAAGCTACTAGATGGATCTACTTATATAGGAGCAAGGGGTGGCGGCCAAGGAGGTGGGAGGACGTCCCAAGGCAGCCTAAAACTAAATCTAGGTCGTACAAGGCCAATGGGCCCAAGTGGAGGTGATGTAACACCTTTGGACATGTAGTTTGACTCGGATTCTGCTGCAGCATCAGATTGTTTCGTCCACAACTCAACGCTCCGGACGAATTTGAAGGTGATTCCAATTGGGTTGGAAAGTGCACGAAATCTAGTTTCCAACAAAAAAAGAATCACCCAATTCGGAGTCCGTATGAAAAACTTGTGTGCGTTTTGAGTCAGGTATGTCTGTGCAGTCCGAATCTGAATCCAGAACGTGAGAGACTTGGACTCTATCTTCTCTTGGGCCAAAAGTGACGTGAGAGAACTTTTTGGACAGCAAATAAACATCTCTTTCTTTCTTATCTTCATATGTGGATTGTACAAATGTCCCATACACCTGCAATTAGACAAAACACAAAAGTGTGTGAAGTATTTTTGTTCTGGATAACATAAATAGATTATTGAATAGTTTGCACTAGAAATCACCTGACAAATATGCATATATGCAATATTTTTGGTCATATCCAAGGTAGTCATGTCCTCATCATCCTCCCCTTCTTGAAAATAAAGCCGTCCTCGGCGTTGCTTAATCTGAAATGTGGCTAACAAAAGAGACAAGGTGTACATGTTGTATATGTATATGTCATCCATTTTTATTTCCCTTGATTTTTGCATATATGACACATGAATAGATGAGTAACTTGCATAGTTCATAAAATCTAAAGCCAAAAAATTAGCACAAGAAGTAGAAGGCATGAAAATATTGCAACTCAGTTTGCACATATAAGTGAAGCTCTTATTCATTTCGAAAGATTGACAATGTTCATCATTAAAGCATCCCAACATTGGTGAATAAACCTTACTTGCATCAAATTTATATGCTACAACATGCTTAAATAAGCAAACATGCAATAAGTCATTCAACACAGAATCATCACCAAGATTAGAGGTCATATCAAAATGATTAAACATTGGTTCTTTTGCATCAACAGTTAATTCAATGGGTGCACTCAAAATTGTTGGTATTTCAGTTGTTTGATCACATGGCAAAGTCAAATTATCAACGTAGTCCTCTAAAATAGGTGGTGTGATCAAAGTAGTGGGTAGCTCATCAGATGGTGCATTCAAATTGACAAGGCATTCATCATTCTCATGTAGAGATGGAAGATCAATACCTTTGTCATTACCTCTTATGATCAACTCAGATGATGTAGCCACTCTCGGGGGCGATGTGTCACATGATGGAGGTGATGTAGTCCTGACAACAACGGATGTGGTTGTCATAGTATGCCTAGTAGTTGAAGGAACAATCATATCAACTCTTGGAATGTGCACCGTGCGCTTGTTCTCCTTGTGGCCAACATGTCGTTTTATTTCCTGTTCAGCTTTGCAAGCAAGATGAAACAAATGGTCCATAGGATAACACTCTTCATGAATTAGTATCTCTTGAATATCACGGTTTAATCCTCCCCAAAATCTATCCATAAAATCATCTTCACTTTCTTCTAAAGAGGAATGCAACAAGGTAGTTTGTAAATCATCATAATATTTTGTTACAGTTTCACTACCTTGTTTTAAGTGTTGCAACCTCTTAATCATGTCACGAGTATAATAAGCAGGGACGAAAGTATGTCGCATGGCAAGTTTCAAATCATCCCAAGTAGTAGGTATATAATCAGGGTGTAACCGACAATATTCACTCCACCAAACGAAAGCATAACCAGTGAAAGAACCAACCGCAACCTTAACCTTTTTATGTTCATCAAAATTATGGGAAGCAAATATATTTTTTATGTCGAACTCCCATTCAATATATAAAGCAGGTTTAAAACGGCCATTAAATGGTGGTATAGACACATTAACCTGATCATGTGCATTTGGATGTTTGTGCACCTCTCGTGACGGTTGTGGTTTTTGCAAAGGTGGTGGCACGTCTCCCGCGATCGACAAAGCCCATGAATTGACTCTGGATCCTGTCATGATTAGTAGAACAAGAAACAAAACCCAAAAATAATGTTCCTATAACTAGTAGGATGTGGTGGTAAAACGCTCACAGTAAAGCAAATATCAATGTCTTACAAGTTCTTACCATGCAGCAGGCGGTGATCGGCAACCAGCGGTGTCAAGTAACTCCGAATATTGAGTAAAGCGATTGCCAGGGGAGCGTACGTATACACGGTGTAGAAATATGTGGAGCTGGGTTGGCTATATATGGTAGCAAAAGATTAGCAATAATCAATTCAAAGATGCAATGTTGAATAAACGCTCAACGACGGTACTGTGCTGGTCCTAGGCTAGACCAAACTAGAGACGCGAGCCTAGAACACTAATGAGGTCACGTCGTAGCACAACTAGCATCAACAAAGGATATGAAGTAGCCCTGGACAGCAAGATATAAGTGAAGATCACAATAGCAGTAGACCTATTTAGAAGCTGATGTTGAGGTGCCAAATACTGAACTAGCTTCTGCAACTATTTAGATGCGTCTCATCGCTAGCTTTCATTTGAGTACTCGTGGAGCCAAAACAGACTTCATATGAGGAAGTTATGCCTGTTTTACTGAACAGTGCACAAAACAGATTCCAATCCGAATTCAACTACGAGATTGAGTCTAGATAGATCCGAATTTTGTTTTTTTTTCTCCTCTCTTTTTTTTCTCACACTTTTTTTCTTTTCCTTTCTTTTTTTTTCTCTGACTTTTTTTTTACTTTTTTTTCTCTCGTTTTTTTTTCTCTATCTTTTTTTCTCTCTCCCTCTTTCCAAAACAAACTAGATAAGATGTAGATTGGATCAAGCGAAGATGGGAACGATCTCAACTATGATTATGACAATGAACGGTGGGTAGCACGTGGAGGAAATTGATGTATGGGTGGTGGACAGCGGAAGGGATAACGATGCAGCGGCGACGTGACTAATGTGAACAGAACTCGAAACTCTAAACGACCTAGACACTAAGACCAGCAACTCGACACGACGATGCAACCGATAATTCAACTATGCAAGCAATGAAAAGAAAATTGCAAAGGCTCAGACTGGCTTGGACAAAGGATGAATAGATCTAACTCTTTTTTGTGGATTTTTCTTGGACAATAGGTAAGAAAATAAATCTAATCTAGGAAAAACTGGAAATTCTCACCGAGCAACCTGAAAACTGATACCACTTGATAGAGGCGGGGTGTCCCGATCTTTCGATGAGATGATAACTATCGATTTGGTGAAGATGACTTTGACGATCTGACTACAAACGTGCACGACGTTGCACCTTAGCAATCGCTAAACCAACTCCGAGAGGTTATTGACCACGCTGGAGCACAATCAACCTGACCACGAAGGTCTATTCCTGCAAGCAATCGAAGAACGAGCAAGAATATGATAAAGCAATCTGAATATTGCAAATATATATGAGGTATTGATAATGGTGGGGATCCGTAAGCGGTCTTGGTCTGGTCGTTGGACACAAACGAAGTACACGAAGTTGCGTTGGCTAACTTTTAACTAAACAAATCCCAAGGAAAAGCTACTAGATGGATCTACTTATATAGGAGCAAGGGGTGGCGGCCAAGGAGGTGGGAGGACGTCCCAAGGCAGCCTAAAACTAAATCTAGGTCGTACAAGGCCAATGGGCCCAAGTGGAGGTGATGTAACACCTTTGGACTTGTAGTTTGACTCGGATTCTGCTGTAGCATCAGATTGTTTCGTCCACAACTCAACGCTCCGGACGAATTTGAAGGTGATTCCAATTGGGTTGGAAAGTGCACGAAATCTAGTTTCCAACAAAAAAAGAATCACCCAATTCGGAGTCCGCATGAAAAACTTGTGTGCGTTTTGAGTCAGGTATGTCTGTGCAGTCCGAATCTGAATCCAGAACGTGAGAGACTTGGACTCTATCTTCTCTTGGGCCAAAAGTGACGTGAGAGAACTTTTTGGACAGCAAATAAACATCTCTTTCTTCCTTATCTTCATATGTGGATTGTACAAATGTCCCATACACCTGCAATTAGACAAAACACAAAAGTGTGTGAAGTATTTTTGTTCTGGATAACATAAATAGATTATTGAATAGTTTGCAATAGAAATCACCTGACAAATATGCATATATGCAATATTTTTGGTCATATCCAAGGTAGTCATGTCCTCATCACCTCCCACATTTTCTTATTATTCTTCAAAACAGCCCTAAGCATAGTAGACAACGTCCTATTGACTACTTCAGTTTGTCCATCAGTTTGGGGGTGACAAGTAGTACTAAAAAGCAGTTTAGTCCCCAACTTAGCCCATAAACATCTCCAAAAGTGGCTAAGAAATTTAGTATCACGATCTGAAACAATAGTATTTGGCACACCATGCAAGCGAATAATTTCACGAAAGAACAAATCAGCAACATTAACAGCATCATCGCTTTTATGACATGGTATAAAGTGTGCCATTTTCGAGAATCTATCCACGACAACAAATATGCTATCCCTCCCCTTCTTTGTTCGAGGTAAACCTAAAACAAAGTCCATAGATATATCCTCCCAAGGAACACTAGGTACAGGCAAAGGCATATATAAACCATGAGGATTGAGGCGTGACTTAGCTTTTTGACATGTAGTGCAACGAGCAATAAAACGCTCAACATCCCGTCTCATCTTTGGCCAAAAGAAATGTGTAGCAAGTACGTCCTCCGTCTTCTTCACGCCAAAGTGTCCCATTAATCCTCCTCCATGCGCCTCCTGCAACAACAAAAGACGAACGGAGCTAGCTGGAATGCATAGCTTGTTAGCACGAAACACAAATCCATCGTTAACGACGAACTTGTTCCACATTCTTCCTTCTTTACAATTCTGCATTACATCTTTAAAATCAGCATCATGCACATATTGATCTTTGATGGTCTCCAAACCAAATATTTTGAAGTCAAGTTGTGAAAGCATAGTATAGCGGCGAGACAATGCATCAGCAATAACATTTTCTTTTCCCTTCTTGTGTTTAATGACATAAGGGAAAGTCTCAATGAATTCAACCCATTTAGCATGTCTACGATTCAGTTTAGCTTGACTTTTAATATGTTTCAAAGATTCATGATGAGAATGTATAACAAATTCTTTGGGCCATAAATAATGTTGCCATGTTTCTAAAGTCCGAACAAGAGCATATAATTCTTTATCATAAGTAGAATAATTCAGACTAGGCCCACTCAATTTTTCAGAAAAGTATGCAACAGGTTTGCCATCTTGTAATAACACACCTCCTAATCCAATTCCACTAGCATCACATTCAAGCTCAAAAGTCTTATTAAAATCAGGAAGTTGGAGTAAAGGAGCATGTGTCAACTTATCTTTCAATACCGTGAAGGCTTCTTCCTGTGCGGTACCCCAAAGAAAAGGCACATCTTTCTTTGTAAGCTCTTTGAGAGGTGCAGCAATGGTGCTGAAATCTCTCACAAAACGCCTATAGAATCCAGCGAGGCCAAGAAAACTCCTCACTTGTTGATAGAGGCGGGGTGTCCCGATCTTTCGATGAGATGATAACTATCGATTTGGTGAAGATGACTTTGACGATCCGACTACAAACGTGCACGACGTTGCACCTTAGCAATCGCTAAACCAACTCCGAGAGGTTATTGACCACGCTGGAGCACAATCAACCTGACCACGAAGGTCTATTCCTGCAAGCAATCGAAGAACGAGCAAGAATATGATAAAGCAATCTGAATATTGCAAATATATATGAGGTATTGATAATGGTGGGGATCCGTAAGCGGTCTTGGTCTGGTCGTTGGACACAAACGAAGTACACGAAGTTGCGTTGGCTAACTTTTAACTAAACAAATCCCAAGGAAAAGCTACTAGATGGATCTACTTATATAGGAGCAAGGGGTGGCGGCCAAGGAGGTGGGAGGACGTCCCAAGGCAGCCTAAAACTAAATCTAGGTCGTACAAGGCCAATGGGCCCAAGTGGAGGTGATGTAACACCTTTGGACATGTAGTTTGACTCGGATTCTGCTGCAGCATCAGATTGTTTCGTCCACAACTCAACGCTCCGGACGAATTTGAAGGTGATTCCAATTGGGTTGGAAAGTGCACGAAATCTAGTTTCCAACAAAAAAAGAATCACCCAATTCGGAGTCCGTATGAAAAACTTGTGTGCGTTTTGAGTCAGGTATGTCTGTGCAGTCCGAATCTGAATCCAGAACGTGAGAGACTTGGACTCTATCTTCTCTTGGGCCAAAAGTGACGTGAGAGAACTTTTTGGACAGCAAATAAACATCTCTTTCTTTCTTATCTTCATATGTGGATTGTACAAATGTCCCATACACCTGCAATTAGACAAAACACAAAAGTGTGTGAAGTATTTTTGTTCTGGATAACATAAATAGATTATTGAATAGTTTGCACTAGAAATCACCTGACAAATATGCATATATGCAATATTTTTGGTCATATCCAAGGTAGTCATGTCCTCATCACTTGTGTGACCGTTTTGGTCTGCGGCCAACTCTCAATAGCTTCAATCTTGGCTTTATCAACTTCAATTCCCTGTGGAGTAACAACATAGCCAAGAAAAGATACTCGGTCGGTGCAAAAGGTGCACTTCCCAAGGTTACCAAACAAACGTGCATCACGTAGAGCAATAAAAACAGCACGTAAATGTTCCAAATGTTCTTCCAAAGATCTGCTATAAATCAATATGTCATCAAAGTAAACTACCACAAATCGTCCAATGAAAGCACGTAAAACTTCGTTCATTAATCTCATGAAAGTACTAGGTGCATTAGTAAACCCAAAAGGCATGACTAACCACTCATATAATCCAAACTTAGTTTTAAATGCTGTTTTCCATTCATCTCCTAATTTCATACGAATTTGATGGTAGCCACTACGCAAATCAACTTTGGAGAATATTGTAGAGCCACTCAATTCATCAAGCATATCATCTAGCCTAGGAATAGGATGACGATAACGAATAGTAATATTATTAATGCCTCTACAATCAACACACATACGTGATGTACCATCCTTTTTCGGCACTAGAATAATAGGAACAACACAAGGACTAAGGGATTCGCATATATAACCTTTGTCGAGAAGCTCTTGTACTTGACGCATAATCTCCTTCGTCTCCTCTGGATTGGTACGGTATGGTGCACGGTTTGGCAGTGAAGCACCGGGAATTAAGTCAATCTGATGCTCAATCCCTCGAGTAGGCGGTAATCCCGGTGGCACGTCTTGTGGAAAAACGTCAGCGAACTCCTGTAAAATGTTAGTGACAGCAGGTGATGAGGACATCAATACAATTGTTACACCCACAGCCCCTGCTGCTATACATACTGGACCAATTACTAGAGCTCGTGCACGCCAACTAAATTACCAGGTACTTTCGTTTCTTGGTAATGATTCTAATGTTCATGAGAATATGATGCTGCCTAAATTGGATACATTTGTTTTGCTTACAAATGAAGGGCCTAGCTTGGAGAAGGATGAACATTGGAGCAAGAACAAGCATGGAGATGATGGCATGCGCAAGGGGAACAAGAACGGAGTTACAAGTGATGATTTCAGGACTTTGAAGCCACCATAATGGGTGCATGAAGCCTTGGACGAAATATACAAGATGCCACTTCATAAATTTCGTCCCGAGGCTATTTTAGGTGCTGCGTCACCTTATTATTGGGCCAGGCCCATGTAATTTTGAAATACACAAGTATAGGCTATTTTTAGAGTCCGTATGTGTGGGGAAACAAGAGATAGGGTTGATTTCGGACCCCTCCACCAAGGGCCACGAAATTCCCCCCCTCTTCCTCCATATATACAGCCCTTAGGGCATCGTTTAGACTTTGGGTTTTGTTTAGATTAAAAGTTCGCCATAGCTGCAACTTCGCGTACTTCGTTTGTGTTCAACGACCAGACAAAGGCGTCACAGAACCCCACCTTGATCAATAAAGCTTTCATCTTATATTCGCAATATCCAGATTGCAATCTTAGTTTCTTGCTTGTTCTTCGTTTGCTCGCAGGAAACAGACCCTCGTGGTCAGGTTGATCGTGCTCCGGCGTGGTCAATAACCTCTCGGAGTTGGTTTAGCGATTGCTAAGGCGCGACGTCCTCGCACGTTCGTAGTCGGATCGTCAAAGTCGACTTCCACCAAAGCGAAATCCACCATCTCATCGAAAGACGGGACACCTTTGCCTCTATCAAGTGGTATCAGATTTCCAGGTTGCTCGGTGAGATTTTACAGTTTTTCGTAGTTTAGATCGAGTCTGTTCTTCATACCTACAGTCCACGAAAAAGCCACAAAAAAAAATTAGGGTTAGTTCATCATATCCGAACCAACCTGAGCCTTTGCATAATCTTTTTAGGGTTTTGCTTTGTTGAATTTGCGGTTGCATCGTCGTGTCTAGTTGCTGGTCTTAGAGTCTAGTCTTTTAGAGTTTCGAGTTCTGGTCATAAGTTGTCACGCCGCCGCCGCACCATCATCATCGCCCCTGCCATCTACCACCACCGCTCCGAATCCGTATCCATATACCACCACCAATCCGTGTCCATATACCACCACCGATCCATATCCATATACTACCACCACCGCTGCCATATACCACCACCATATATCCACCACCAATCCGAGTTCCTTGATTATTAGGGTTGTTTTCGAGATCCATCTAGTTTCCGATTCGTGTTTCCTTGCCGGAGTAGGTTTCGGAAAAAAAAAGAGTCGGGTAGCCACGCTCCGTTTAGGCCCAAAATTTTTCGAAAACGCATTTTTCGAAAAATTTTCTGGCTATCCTATTTTTAGGTGTTTCTGAGTGTTTTGAGACAGGTGCCATTATAGGAAGTTTTTTTTGACCCGTTTCCAGTTTTTGGGTCCGGGCAGTCAAAAAAAAAAAATTGGTCGAAAAAATTTCGTGCCCATCCTGTCAGTTTGAGCTAAGAAGAGTTTTGAGACACTCGCCATTATAGTGATTTTTCGCAAAAAAAAAAGCGCAAAAAAAAAGAGCGCAAAAAAAAAGAGCGAAAAAAAAAATCCAGAGTGTGCTTTTCCCTTGTTTACGTGCCGCGCCGTGATTTTGTTAGTGTTCTAGGCTCGCGTCTCTAGCACAGTCTAGCCTAGGACCAGCACAGTACCGTCGTTGAGCGTTTATTCAACTTTGCATCTCTGAATTGATTATTGCTGACCCTTTTTGCTACCATATTATAAGCCTTCCCAGCTCCACATACATCTACGTCGTGCGTTTGACTCTCCCTGGTAATCGCTCTATCCAAGCTTTGAGAGTTTTTGACTACAACGGTTGCCGATCACCGCCTGCTGCTGGGTAAGAACTGGTAAGAATTTGAGATTTGCTTGACGGATTTGTGACACTCACCACCACCACTTGTTCGTAGTCTGTAGGATCATATTCTTGTGTGTTTCTATTGCTGCTAACCATGCCAGGATCACAAGCCGACGAGATTGACTGGGAGAATTTATCGAACAAGGAGCTTCATGATAAGTTTCAGCAAATGATGACTGAACAGGTGCAAGATGTGCTGAACAATTTTGAAGAGGCCATGGAGAAGATCACTGGCCTTGAGAAGACGTTCGAAACAAAGCTCGATAACAAGATTAATGAATTGCTCGCGCGTCTTCCACCACCACCACCCGCTGTACCTAACGCACCTCTCCAACAACAACAACAACGACTACCTCCACGTCGCGAAGCAGACCTCCGCCGAGCAAGCCGTGTTCCTCTTGCGTTTGGCCAAACTGTTGGTGCTGCTGTTGATACTTCTGTGGCTCCTGCTGCTGATGCGGAGGAGGATGATTATGTGGGAGATTATGAGGATGAGGTTGATCAAAATCAACACTACATACAGCCACCTGTACCACCACCAGCAGGTCGACCTCAGGTATATATTCGTAATGGTAGGCCTGCACCACCACCTCAGGTACGAGATGATGTCCATATTCCTAAACTGAAATTGAATATTCCACCATTTGAGGGTAGATATGTTCCTGATATATATCTTACTTGGGAGTTAGAAACTGAACAACGATTTACATGTTTACAATATCCTGAGGAGAGACGAGTTGCTGCTGCCGTTTTTGCTTTCACTAGTTTTGCATGTGTATGGTGGTCTGAACATTGTAGATTATATCCTATTCCAACTACTTGGGCTGCTTTGAAAACTGCTATGCGTACGCGTTGGGTTCCACCATATTATCAACGTGAATTGCTTCAAAAATTGCAGCGTTTAAGACAAGGGAAAAATTCTGTAGAAGAATATTATCAGGAATTACAAACTGGCATGATTAGATGTGGTATTGTTGAGGAGAATGAAGCTATGCTTGCACGTTTTCTGGGTGTATTAAATAGAGAGATTCAGACCATTCTTGATAAGGACATCAATACAATTGTTACACCCACAGCCCCTGCTGCTATACATACTGGACCAATTACTAGAGCTCGTGCACGCCAACTAAATTACCAGGTACTTTCGTTTCTTGGTAATGATTCTAATGTTCATGAGAATATGATGCTGCCTAAATTGGATACATTTGTTTTGCTTACAAATGAAGGGCCTAGCTTGGAGAAGGATGAACATTGGAGCAAGAACAAGCATGGAGATGATGGCATGCGCAAGGGGAACAAGAACGGAGTTACAAGTGATAATTTCAGGACTTTGAAGCCACCATAATGGGTGCATGAAGCCTTGGACGAAATATACAAGATGCCACTTCATAAATTTCGTCCCGAGGCTATTTTAGGTGCTGCGTCACCTTATTATTGGGCCAGGCCCATGTAATTTCGAAATACATAAGTATAGGCTATTTTTAGAGTCCGTATGTGTGGGGAAACAAGAGATAGGGTTGATTTCGGAGCCCTCCACCAAGGGCCACGAAATTCCCCCCTCTTCCTCCATATATACAGCCCTTAGGGCATCGTTTAGACTTTGGGTTTTGTTTAGATTAAAAGTTCGCCATAGCTGCAACTTCGCGTACTTCGTTTGTGTTCAACGACCAGACAAAGGCGTCACAGAACCCCACCTTGATCAATAAAGCTTTCATCTTATATTCGCAATATCCAGATTGCAATCTTAGTTTCTTGCTTGTTCTTCGTTTGCTCGCAGGAAACAGACCCTCGTGGTCAGGTTGATCGTGCTCCGGCGTGGTTAATAACCTCTCGGAGTTGGTTTAGCGATTGCTAAGGCGCGACGTCCTCGCACGTTCGTAGTCGGATCGTCAAAGTCGACTTCCACCAAAGCGAAATCCACCATCTCATCGAAAGACGGGACACCTTTGCCTCTATCAAGTGGTATCAGATTTCCAGGTTGCTCGGTGAGATTTTACAGTTTTTCGTAGTTTAGATCGAGTCTGTTCTTCATACCTACAGTCCACGAAAAAGCCACAAAAAAAAATTAGGGTTAGTTCATCATATCCGAACCAATCTGAGCCTTTGCATAATCTTTTTAGGGTTTTGCTTTGTTGAATTTGCGGTTGCATCGTCGCGTCTAGTTGCTGGTCTTAGAGTCTAGTCTTTTAGAGTTTCGAGTTCTGGTCATAAGTTGTCACGCCGCCGCCGCACCATCATCATCGCCCCTGCCATCTACCACCACCGCTTCTCCGCCACCGCTCCGAATCCGTATCCATATACCACCACCGATTCATATACCACCACCGATTCATATCCATATCCATATACTACAACCGCTACCACCACCGCTGCCATATACCACCACCATATATCCACCACCAATCCGAGTTCCTTGCTTATTAGGTTTGTTTTCGAGATCAATCTAGATTCCGATTCGTGTTTCCTTGCCGGAGTAGGTTTCGGGAAAAAAAAAAAGAGTCGGGTAGCCACGCTCCGTTTAGGCCCAAAATTTTTTGAAAACGCATTTTTCGAAAAAATTTCTGGCTATCCTATTTTTAGGTGTTTCTGAGTGTTTTGAGACAGGTGCCGTTATAGGAAGTTTTTTTTGACCCGTTTCCAGT
>NW_025225415.1:695913-735982 GCF_018294505.1 Triticum aestivum
ATAGACGGAGGGAGCTGCAACAACTTGGCTAGCATGGAGATGGTGGAGAAGCTTTCTCTCACCACAAGACCACATCCACATCCTTACTACATCCAATGGTTCAACAACAGCGGCAAGGTTAAGGTAACACGTACTGTTCGTGTGCATTTTAGTATCTCTACATATGCTGATTATGTTGATTGTGATGTGGTACCTATGCAAGCATGTTCCTTATTACTTGGTAGACCATGGCAATTTGATAAAAATTCTGTACACCATGGTAGAAACAATCACTATACTCTTGTTCATAAGGATAAAAATATTACTTTGCTTCCTATGACTCCTGATTCCATTTTGAAAGATGATATTAATAGAGCTAATAAAGCACAACAGGAGAAGAATAAGAGTGAAAATCAGATTGTGGCAAAAGAATTTGAGCAACAAATGAAGCCTAATAATAAGCCATCTAGTGTTGCTTCTGAAATTAAATTGAAAAGTGCGTGTTTATTTGCCACCAAATCTGATATTGATGAGCTAGATTTCAGCAAATCTGTTTGCTATGCTTTTGTGTGCAAAGAGGCATTATTTTCATTCGAGGACGTGCCTTCCTCTTTGCCTCCTGCTGTCACTAACATTTTGCAGGAGTTCGCTGACGTTTTTCCACAAGACGTGCCACCGGGATTACCGCCTATTCGAGGGATTGAGCATCAGATTGACTTAATTCTCGGTGCTTCACTGCCAAACCGTGCACCGTACCGTACCAATCCAGAGGAGACGAAGGAGATTATGCGTCAAGTACAAGAGCTTCTCGACAAAGGTTATATACGCGAATCCCTTAGTCCTTGTGCTGTTCCTATTATTCTAGTGCCGAAAAAGGATGGTACATCACGTATGTGTGTTGATTGTAGAGGCATTAATAATATTACTATTCGTTATCGTCATCCTATTCCTAGGCTAGATGATATGCTTGATGAATTGAGTGGCTCTACAATATTCTCCAAAGTTGATTTGCGTAGTGGCTACCATCAAATTCGTATGAAATTGGGAGATGAATGGAAAACAGCATTTAAAACTAAGTTTGGATTATATGAGTGGTTAGTCATGCCTTTTGGGTTAACTAATGCACCTAGTACTTTCATGAGATTAATGAACGAAGTTTTACGTGCTTTCATTGGACGATTTGTGGTAGTTTACTTTGATGACATATTGATTTACAGCAGATCTTTGGAGGAACATTTGGAACATTTACGTGCTGTTTTTATTGCTCTACGTGATGCACGTTTGTTTGGTAACCTTGGGAAGTGCACCTTTTGCACCGACCGAGTATCTTTTCTTGGCTATGTTGTTACTCCACAGGGAATTGAAGTTGATAAAGCCAAGATTGAAGCTATTGAGAGTTGGCCGCAGCCCAAAACGGTCACACAAGTGAGGAGTTTTCTTGGCCTCGCTGGATTCTATAGGCGTTTTGTGAGAGATTTCAGCACCATTGCTGCACCTCTCAATGAGCTTACAAAGAAAGATGTGCCTTTTCTTTGGGGTACCGCACAGGAAGAAGCCTTCACGGTATTGAAAGATAAGTTGACACATGCTCCTTTACTCCAACTTCCTGATTTTAATAAGACTTTTGAGCTTGAATGTGATGCTAGTGGAATTGGATTAGGAGGTGTGTTATTACAAGATGGCAAACCTGTTGCTTACTTTTCTGAAAAATTGAGTGGGCGTAGTCTGAATTATTCTACTTATGATAAAGAATTATATGCTCTTGTTCGGACTTTAGAAACATGGCAACATTATTTATGGCCCAAAGAATTTGTTATACATTCTGATCATGAATCTTTGAAACATATTAAAAGTCAAGCTAAACTGAATCGTAGACATGCTAAATGGGTGGAATTCATTGAGACTTTCCCTTATGTCATTAAACACAAGAAGGGAAAAGAAAATGTTATTGCTGATGCATTGTCTCGTCGCTATACTATGCTTTCACAACTTGACTTCAAAATATTTGGTTTGGAGACCATCAAAGATCAATATGTGCATGATGCTGATTTTAAAGATGTAATGCAGAATTGTAAAGAAGGAAGAATGTGGAACAAGTTTGTTGTTAACGATGGATTTGTGTTTCGTGCTAACAAGCTATGCATTCCAGCTAGCTCCATTCGCCTTTTGTTGTTGCAGGAGGCGCATGGAGGAGGATTAATGGGACACTTTGGCGTGAAGAAGACGGAGGACGTACTTGCTACACATTTCTTTTGGCCAAAGATGAGACGGGATGTTGAGCGTTTTATTGCTCGATGCCCTACATGTCAAAAAGCTAAGTCACGACTCAATCCTCATGGTTTATATATGCCTTTGCCTGTACCTAGTGTTCCTTGGGAGGATATATCTATGGACTTTGTTTTAGGTTTACCTCGAACAAAGAAGGGGAGGGATAGCATATTTGTTGTCGTGGATAGATTCTCGAAAATGGCACACTTTATACCATGTCATAAAAGCGATGATGCTGTTAATGTTGCTGATTTGTTCTTTCGTGAAATTATTCGCTTGCATGGTGTGCCAAATACTATTGTTTCAGATCGTGATACTAAATTTCTTAGCCACTTTTGGAGATGTTTATGGGCTAAGTTGGGGACTAAACTGCTTTTTAGTACTACTTGTCACCCCCAAACTGATGGACAAACTGAAGTAGTCAATAGAACGTTGTCTACTATGCTTAGGGCTGTTTTGAAGAATAATAAGAAAATGTGGGAGGAATGCTTGCCTCATATTGAATTTGCTTATAATCGTTCATTGCATTCTACTACTAAGATGTGCCCTTTTGAAGTTGTGTATGGTTTCCTACCTCGTTCACCTATTGATTTGTTGCCTCTTCCATCTTCGGAGAAGGTTAATTTTGATGCTAAACAACGTGCTGAATTGATTTTAAAAATGCATGAGTTAACTAAGGAAAACATTGAGCGCATGAATGCTAAATATAAACTTGCTGGAGATAAGGGTAGAAAACATGTTGTGTTTGCACCTGGAGATCTTGTTTGGTTACATTTGCGTAAGGATAGATTTCCTGATTTGCGCAAATCAAAGTTAATGCCACGTGCTGATGGTCCCTTTAAGGTGTTAGAGAAAATAAATGATAATGCATATAAACTTGAGCTGCCTGCAGATTTTGGGGTTAGTCCCACTTTTAACATTGCAGACTTGAAGCCTTATTTGGGTGAGGAAGATGAACTTCCGTCGAGGACGACTTCATTTCAAGAAGGGGAGGATGATGAGGACATCAATACAATTTTTACACCCACAGCCCCTGCTGCTATACATACTGGACCAATTACTAGAGCTCGTGCACGCCAACTAAATTACCAGGTACTTTCGTTTGTTGGTAATGATTCTAATGTTCATGAGAATATGATGCTGCCTAAATTGGATACATTTGTTTTGCTTACAAATGAAGGGCCTAGCTTGGAGAAGGATGAACATTGGAGCAAGAACAAGCATGGAGATGATGGCATGCGCAAGGGGAACAAGAACGGAGTTACAAGTGATGATTTCAGGACTTTGAAGCCACCATAATGGGTGCATGAAGCCTTGGACGAAATATACAAGATGCCACTTCATAAATTTCGTCCCGAGGCTATTTTAGGTGCTGCGTCACCTTATTATTGGGCCAGGCCCATGTAATTTCGAAATACATAAGTATAGGCTATTTTTAGAGTCCGTATGTGTGGGGAAACAAGAGATAGGGTTGATTTCGGACTCCTCCACCAAGGGCCACGAAATTTCCCCCTCTTCCTCCATATATACAGCCCTTAGGGCATCGTTTAGACTTTGGGTTTTGTTTAGATTAAAAGTTTGCCATAGCTGCAACTTCGCGTACTTCGTTTGTGTTCAACGACCAGACAAAGGCGTCACAGAACCCCACCTTGATCAATAAAGCTTTCATCTTATATTCGCAATATCCAGATTGCAATCTCAGTTTCTAGCTTGTTCTTCGTTTGCTCGCAGGAAACAGACCCTCGTGGTCAGGTTGATCGTGCTCCGGCGTGGTCAATAACCTCTCGGAGTTGGTTTAGCGATTGCTAAGGCGCGACGTCCTCGCACGTTCGTAGTCGGATCGTCAAAGTCGACTTCCACCAAAGCGAAATCCACCATCTCATCGAAAGACGGGACACCTTTGCCTCTATCAGCAGGAGGCAAAGAGGAAGGCACGTCCTCGAATGAAAATAATGCCTCTTTGCACACAAAAGCATAGCAAACAGATTTGCTGAAATCTAGCTCATCAATATCAGATTTGGTGGCAAATAAACATGCACTTTTCAATTTAATTTCAGAAGCAACACTAGATGGTTTATTATTAGGCTTCATTTGTTGCTCAAATTCTTTTGCCACAATCTAATTTTCACTCTTATTCTTCTCCTGTTTTGCTTTATTAGCTCTATTAATATCATCTTTCAAAATGGAATCAGGAGTCATAGGAAGCAAAGTAATATTTTTATCGTTATGAACAAGAGTATAGTGATTGTTTCTACCATGGTGTACAGAATTTTTATCAAATTGCCATGGTCTACCAAGTAATAAGGAACATGCTTGCATAGGTACCACATCACAATCAACATAATCAGCATATGTAGAGATACTAAAATGCACACGAACAGTACGTGTTACCTTAACCTTGCCGCTGTTGTTGAACCATTGAATGTAGTAAGGATGTGGATGTGGTCTTGTGGTGAGAGAAAGCTTCTCCACCATCTCCATGCTAGCCAAGTTGTTGCAGCTCCCTCCGTCTATTATGACGCGCACAGAACGTTCCTTCACAACTCCCTTGGTATGGAACAAATTGTGCCTCTGATTTTGCTCAGCTTGTGTGACCTGCACACTCAAAACACGTTGAGCAACTAAACATTCATACCTGTCAGCGTCTTCAGGAGCCATGTATTGCGTCTCATGATCAGAATCATATCCACCATGTTCTTCACGTGTAATAAGAGCCAATGTCTCCTCATCATAGTCACTAGCGGACTCATATCCACCATCCGCGGTAGCAATCATCACACGCGGAGATTTGCATTCCCTCGCATAATGACCTCCTCCCTTACAACGACGACAAATAATATCACTTGTGTGCCCTGTTGATGCCATGGAAGAAGAAGAACGCTGTGCAGGCCCCGCAGGTGCGCTCTTGGCAGATAATGGTGGTTGTGCCTGTTTTCTTGTATCACGGCTGGAGGTGCCACCGGATGGAGGTGCTGGTGCAGTTGAAGTAGAAGATGCACGTGGTGTCCATGATGAAGGTCGGCCTGCAGAAAAGTTAGTTCGCCCCAATGCTTGTCGATCCTGCACTTCACATTTAGCTTTACAAGCAAGATGGAATAAACGAGTGATATTAGTATACTCCTTATAGTCTAGAATGGTCTGAATCTCTCTATTTAATCCACCCAGAAAACGTGCAAGCATAGCTTCATTCTCCTCAACAATACCACATCCAATCATGCCAGTTTGTAATTCCTGATAATATTCTTCTACAGAATTTTTCCCTTGTCTTAAACGCTGCAATTTTTGAAGCAATTCACGTTGATAATATGGTGGAACCCAACGCGTACGCATAGCAGCTTTCAAAGCAGCCCAAGTAGTTGGAATAGGATATAATCTACAATGTTCAGCCCAAAGATCTGCTATAAATCAATATGTCATCAAAGTAAACTACCACAAATCGTCCAATGAAAGCACGTAAAACTTCGTTCGTTAATCTCATGAAAGTACTAGGTGCATTAGTTAACCCAAAAGGCATGACTAACCACTCATATAATCCAAACTTAGTTTTGAATGCTGTTTTCCATTCATCTCCCAATTTCATACGAATTTGATGGTATCCACTACGCAAATCAACTTTGGAGAATATTGTAGAGCCACTCAATTCATCAAGCATATCATCTAGCCTAGGAATAGGATGACGATAACGAATAGTAATATTATTAATGCCTCTACAATCAACACACATACGTGATGTACCATCCTTTTTCGGCACTAGAATAATAGGAACAGCACAAGGACTAAGGGATTCGCGTATATGACCTTTGTCGAGAAGCTCTTGTACTTGACGCATAATCTTCTTCGTCTCCTCTGGATTGGTACGGTATGGTGCACGGTTTGGCAGTGAAGCACTAGGAATTAAGTCAATCTGATGCTCAATCCCTCGAATAGGCGGTAATCCCGGTGGCACGTCTTGTGGAAAGACGTCAGCGACCTCCTGCAAAATGTTAGTGACAGCTGGAGGCAAAGAGGAAGGCACGTCCTCGAATAAAAATAATGCCTCTTTGCACACAAAAGCATAGCAAACAGATTTGCTGAAATCTAGCTCATCAATATCAGATTTGGTGGCAAATAAACATGCACTTTTCAATTTAATTTCTGAAGCAACACTAGATGGTTTATTATTAGGCTTCATTTGTTGCTCAAATTCTTTTGCCACAATCTGATTTTCACTCTTATTCGTCTCCTGTTTTGCTTTATTAGCTCTATTAATATCATCTTTCAAAATGGAATCAGGAGTCATAGGAAGCAAAGCAATATTTTTATCCTTATGAACAAGAGTATAGTGATTGTTTCTACCATGGTGTACAGAATTTTTATCAAATTGCCATGGTCTACCAAGTAATAAGGAACATGCTTGCATAGGTACCACATCACAATCAACATAATCAGCATATGTAGAGATACTAAAATGCACACGAACAGTACGTGTTACCTTAACCTTGCCGCTGTTGTTGAACCATTGAATGTAGTAAGGATGTGGATGTGGTCTTGTGGTGAGAGAAAGCTTCTCCACCATCTCCATGCTAGCCAAGTTGTTGCAGCTCCCTCCGTCTATTATGACGCGCACAGAACGTTCCTTCACAACTCCCTTGGTATGGAACAAATTGTGCCTCTGATTTTGCTCAGCTTGTGTGACCTGCACACTCAAAACACGTTGAGCAACTAAACATTCATACCTGTCAGCGTCTTCAGGAGCCATGTATTGCGTCTCATGATCAGAATCATCTCCACCATGTTCTTCACGTGTAATAAGAGCCAATGTCTCCTCATCATAGTCACTAGCGGACTCATATCCACCATCCGCGGTAGCAATCATCACACGCGGAGATTTGCATTCTCTCGCATAATGACCTCCTCCCTGACAACGATGACAAATAATATCACTTGTGTGCCCTGTTGATGCCCTGAAAGAAGAAGAACTCTATGCAGGCCCGGCAGGTGCGCTCTTGGCAGATAATGGTGGTTGTTCCTGTTTTCTTGTATCACGGCTGTAGGAGGCACCTGATTGAGGTGCCGGTGTAGTTGAAGTAGAAGATGCACGCGGCGTCCATGAGGAAGGTCGGCCTGCAGAAAAGTTAGTTCACGCCAATGCTTGTCGATCCTGCACTTCACGTTCAGCTTTACAAGCAAGATGGAATAAACGAGTGATATTAGTATACTCCTTATAGTCTAGAATGGTCTGAATCTCTCTATTTAATCCACCCAGAAAACGTGCAAGCATAGCTTCATTCTCCTCAACAATACCACATCGAATCATGCCAGTTTGTAATTCCTGATAATATTCTTCTACAGAATTTTTTCCTTGTCTTAAACGCTGCAATTTTTGAAGCAATTCACGTTGATAATATGGTGGAACCCAACGCGTACGCATAGCGGTTTTCAAAGCAGCCCAAGTAGTTGGAATAGGATATAATCTACAATGTTCAGACCACCAGACACATGCAAAACTAGTGAAAGCACAAACAGCAGCAGCAACCTGTCTCTCCTAGGGATATTGTAAACATGTAAAACGTTGTTCAGTTTCTAACTCCCAAGTAAGATATATATCAGGAACATATCTACCCTCAAATGGTGGAATATTCAATTTCAGTTTAGGAATATGGACATCATCTCGTACCTGAGGTGGTGGTGCAGGCCTACCATTACGAATATATACCTGAGGTCGACCTGGTGGTGGTGGTGCTGGTGGCTGCACGTAGTTCGGATTTTGATCAACCTCATCCTCATAATCTCCCACATAATCATCATCCTCCTGGGTACCAGCAGCAGAAGTAGCAGGAGCCAAAGAAGCACCAACAGCAGTAGCAGCGGCACTAGAATTTTGTCCTGGCTCAATAGGAACACGCTGTGCTCGTCCATACTGATTCGGAAGGGGGCGTAGTTGTTGTTGTTGCAGAGGTGCGACAGGTGCAGCCGGTGGTGGAAGACGCGCAAGCAGTTCATTAAATCTGTTATCGAGCTTTGTTTCGAACGTCTTCTCAAGGCCAGTAATCTTCTCCATGGCCTCTTCAAAATTGTTCAGCACATCTTGCACCTGTTCAGTCATCATTTGCTGAAACTTATCATGAAGCTCCTTGTTCGATAAGTTCTCCCAGTCAATCTCGTCGGCTTGTGATCCTGGCATGGTTAGCAGCAATAGAAACACACAAGAATATGATCCTACAGACTACTAAGAAGTTGTGGTGGTGTATCACAAACCCGTCAAGCAAACCTCAAATTCTTACCAGTTCTTACCCAGCAGCAGGTGGTGATCGGCAACCGTTGTAGTCAAAACTTCTCAAAGCTTGGATAGAGCGATTACCAGGGAAAGTCAAACACACGACGTAGATGTATGTGGAGCTGGGAAGGCTTATAATATGGTAGCAAAAAGGGTCAGCAATAATCAATTCAGAGATGCAAAGTTGAATAAACGCTCAACGACGGTACTGTGCTGGTCCTAGGCTAGACCGTGCTAGAGACGCGAGCCTAGAACACTAACAAAATCACGGCGCTGCACGTAAACAAGGGAAAAGCACAATCTCGAATTTTTTTTTTGCTCTTTTTTTTTGCGCTGCTTTTTTTTTGCGCTGCTCTCTTTTTTTTGCGAAAAATCACTATAATGGCGAGTGTCTGAAAACTCTTCCTAGGTCAAACTGACAGGATGGGCACGAAACTTTTGTGACCAATTTTTTTTTTTGACTGCCCGGACCCAAAAACTGGAAACGGGTCAAAAAAAAACTTTCTATAACGGCGACTGTCTCAATACGCTTAGAAACACCTAAAAATAGGATAGTCAGAAATTTTTTTGTCAAGTGCGTTTTCCGAAAATTTTGGGCCTAAACGGAGGGTGGTTTCCGGACTCTACGGACGGCAAAAGATTACTGGAATCCGAAACCTACTCAGACAAGGAAACACGAATCAGAAATTAGATGGACCCGAAAACAAACCTAATATGCAAGGAACTCGGATTGGTGGTGGATATATGGTGGTGGTATATGGCAGCGGTGGTGGTAGCGGTGGTAGTATATGGATATGGATCGGTGGTGGTATATGGACACGGATTGGTGGTGGTATATGGATACGGATTCGGAGCGGTGGTGATAGATGGCAGGGGCGATGATGATGGTGCGGCGGCGGCGTGACAACTTATGACCAGAACTCGAAACTCTAAAAGACTAGACTCTAAGACCAGCAACTAGACACGACGATGCAACCGCAAATTCAACAAAGCAAAACCCTAAAAAGATTATGCAAAGGCTCAGATTGGTTCGGATATGATGAACTAACCCTAATTTTTTTTGTGGCTTTTTCGTGGACTGTAGGTATGAAGAACAGACTCGATCTAAACTACGAAAAACTGTAAAATCTCACCGAGCAACCTGGAAAGCTGATACCACTTGATAGAGGCAAAGGTGTCCCGTCTTTCGATGAGATGATGGATATCGCTTTGGTGGCAGTCGACTTTGACGATCCGACTACGAACGTGCGAGGACGTCGCGCCTTAGCAATCGCTAAACCAACTCCAAGAGGTTATTGTGATGAGGACATGACTACCTTGGATATGACCAAAAATATTGCATATATGCATATTTGTCAGGTGATTTCTAGTGCAAACTATTCAATAATCTATTTATGTTATCCAGAACAAAAATACTTCACACACTTTTGTGTTTTGTCTAATTGCAGGTGTATGGGACATTTGTACAATTCACATATGAAGATAAGGAAGAAAGAGATGTTTATTTGCTGTCCAAAAAGTTCTCTCACGTCACTTTTGGCCCAAGAGAAGATAGAGTCCAAGTCTCTCACGTTCTGGATTCAGATTCGGACTGCACAGACATACCTGACTCAAAACGCACACAAGTTTTTCATACGGACTCCGAATTGGGTGATTCTTTTTTTGTTGGAAACTAGATTTCGTGCACTTTCCAACCCAATTAGAATCACCTTCAAATTCGTCCGGAGCGTTGAGTTGTGGACGAAACAATCTGATGCTGCAGCAGAATCCGAGTCAAACTACAAGTCCAAAGGTGTTACATCACCTCCACTTGGGCCCATTGGCCTTGTACGACCTAGATTTAGTTTTAGGCTGCCTTGGGACGTCCTCCCACCTCCTTGGCCGCCACCCCTTACTCCTATATAAGTAGATCCATCTAGTAGCTTTTCCTTGGGTTTTGTTTAGATTAAAAGTTCGCCATAGCTGCAACTTCGCGTACTTCGTTTGTGTTCAACGACCAGACAAAGGCGTCACAGAACCCCACCTTGATCAATAAAGCTTTCATCTTATATTCGCAATATCCAGATTGCAATCTTAGTTTCTTGCTTGTTCTTCGTTTGCTCGCAGGAAACAGACCCTCGTGGTCAGGTTGATCGTGCTCCGGCGTGGTCAATAACCTCTTGGAGTTGGTTTAGCGATTGCTAAGGCGCGACGTCCTCGCACGTTCGTAGTCGGATCGTCAAAGTCGACTGCCACCAAAGCGATATCCATCATCTCATCGAAAGACGGGACACCTTTGCCTCTATCAAGTGGTATCAGTTTTCAGGTTGATCGGTGAGCATTTCCAGTTTTTCCTAGATTAGATTTATTTTCTTACCTATTGTCCAAGAAAAAGCCACAAAACAAAAGTTAGATCTATTCATCCTTTGTCCTAGCCAGACTGAGCCTTTGCAATTTTCTTTTCATTGTTTGCATTATTGAATTATCAGTTGCATCGCCGTGTCGAGTTGCTGGTCTTAGTGTCTAGTTCCTTTAGAGTTTCGAGTTCTGTTCACATTAGTCACGCAGCCGCTGCATCATTATCCCATCCGCTGTCCACCATCCCATCCACCAATTTCCACCACGTGCTACGCACTGTTTATTGTCATAATCATAGTTGAGGTCACTCACATCTTCGCTTGATCGAATCTGCATCTTATCTAGTTTGTCTTGGAAAGAGGGAGAAAAAGAAGATAAAGAAAAAAAAAGAGAGAAAAAAGGAAAGAAAAAAAAAGAAAAAGAGGGAGAAGAAAAAGAAAAAAAAGCGTGAGAAAAAAAAGAGAGAAGAAAAAAAATTGGATCTATCTAGAATCAATCTCGTACCTGAATTCGGATTGGCATCTGTTTTGCGCACTGTTCAGTAAAACAGGTGTATCTTCCTCATACGAAGTCTGTTTTGGCTCCGTGAGTACTCAAATTGAAGATAACGACGAGCCGCATCTAAATAGTTGCAGAAGCTACTTCAATATTTGACACCTCAAAATCGGCTTCTAAATAGGTCTCTTTGCCCTCCAAAGTTCGTGAACACAGCTTGTTCCAATTTTTCAGGCCAGTTTTAGAATTCTTTGACTCCTCATATCAACTCGGAATTGAGTGATTCTTTTTGCATTGGAAAGCTTGAGTTAGTAGCATTCTTTGAAAGAATTTATCAGAAAATTGTCTCAAACTTTTCAAGAGGAAAGTTGGAGAGAGAGTTGTTGTATATCCTGCTTGGCAGTTGTTTTTCATCATTATCTTCACTGCCGTTGTGATCTTCACTTATATCTTGCTGTCAAGAGCTACTTAGTATCCTTCATTGATGCTAGTTGTGCTACGCCGTGACCTTATTAGTGTTCTAGGCTCGCGTCTCTAGTCCGGTCTAGCCTAGGACCAGCACAGTACCGTCGTTGAGCGTTTATTCAACATTGCATCTTTGAATTGATTATTGGTAATCTTTTGCTACCATATATAGCCAACCCAGCTCCACATATTTCTACACCGTGTATACATACGCTCCCCGAGCAATCGCTTTACTCAATATTCGGAGTTACTTGACACCGCTGGTTGCCGATCACCGCCTGCTGCATGGTAAGAACTTGTAAGACATTGATATTTGCTTTACTGTGAGCATTTTACCACCACATCCTAGTAGTTATAGGAACATTATTTTTGGGTTTTGTTTCTTGTTCTACTAATCATGACAGGATCCAGAGTCAATTCATGGGCTTTGTCGATCGCGGGAGACGTGCCACCACCTTTGCAAATACCACAACCATCACGAGAGGTGCACAAACATCCAAATGCACATGATCAGGTTAATGTATCTATACCACCATTTAATGGCTGTTTTAAACCTGCTTTATATATTGAATGGGAGTTCGACATAAAGAATATATTTGCTTCCCATAATTTCGATGAACATAAAAAGGTTAAGGTTGCGGTTGGTTCTTTCACTGGTTATGCTTTGGTTTGGTGGAGTGAATATTGTCGGTTACACCCTGATTATATACCTACTACTTGGGATGATTTGAAACTTGCCATGCGACATACTTTCGTCCCTGCTTATTATACTCGTGACATGATTAAGAAGTTGCAACACTTAAAACAAGGTAGTGAAACTGTAACAAAATATTATGATGATTTACAAACTACCTTGTTGCATTTCTCTTTAGAAGAAAGTGAAGATGATTTTATGGATAGATTTTGGGGAGGATTAAACCGTGATATTCAAGAGATACTAATTCATGAAGAGTGTTATCCTATGGACCATTTGTTTCATCTTTCTTGCAAAGCTGAACAGGAAATAAAACGACGTGTTGGCCACGAGGAGAACAAGCGCACGGTGCACATTCCAAGAGTTGATATGATTGTTCCTTCAACTACTAGGCATACTATGACAACCACATCCGTTGTTGTCAGGACTACATCACCTCCACCATGTGACACATCGCCCCCGAGAGTGGCTACATCATCTGAGTTGATCATAAGAGGTAATGACAAAGGTACTGATCTTCCATCTCTACATGAGAATGATGAATGCCTTGTCAATTTGAATGCACCATCTGATGAGCTACCCACTACTTTGATCACACCACCTATTTTAGAGGACTACGTTGATAATTTGACTTTGCCATGTGATCAAACAACTGAAATACCAACAATTTTGAGTGCACCCATGGAATTAACTATTGATGCAAAAGAACCAATGTTTAATCATTTTGATATGACCTCTAATCTTGGTGATGATTCTGTGTTGAATGACTTATTGCATGTTTGCTTATTTAAGCATGTTGTAGCATGTAAATTTGATGCAAGTAAGGTTTATTCACCAATGTTGGGATGGTTTAATGATGAACATTGTCAATCTTTTGAAATGAATAAGAGCTTCACTTATATGTGCAAACTGAGTTGCAATATTTTCATGCCTTCTACTTCTTGTGCTAATTTTTTGGCTTTAGATTTTATGAACTATGCAAGTTACTCATCTATTCATGTGTCATATATGCAAAAATTAAGGGAAGTAAAAATGGATGACATATACATATACAACATGTACACCTTGTCTCTTTTGTTAGCCACATTTCAGATTAAGCAACGCCGAGGACGGCTTTATTTTCAAGAAGGGGAGGATGATGAGGACATGATGATAGAGGCGAGGGTCCCGATCTTTCGATGAGATGATAACTATCGATTTGGTGGAGACGACTTTGACAATCCGACTACAAACGTGCACGACGTTGCGCCTTAGCAATCGCTAAACCAATCTCCTGAGGTTACTGACGATGCCGGAAGCACGGTCAGCCTGACCACGAAGGTCTATTCCTGCAAGCAATCGAAGAACGAGCAAGAATATGATAAAGCAATCTGAATATTGCAAATATATATGAGGTATTGATAATGGTGGGGATCCGTAAGCGGTCTTGGTCTGGTCGTTGGACACAAACGAAGTACACGAAGTTGCAATGGCTAACTTTTAACTAAACAAATCCCAAGGAAAAGCTACTAGATGGATCTACTTATATAGGAGCAAGGGGTGGCGGCCAAGGAGGTGGGAGGACGTCCCAAGGCAGCCTAAAACTAAATCTAGGTCGTACAAGGCCAATGGGCCCAAGTGGAGGTGATGTAACACCTTTGGACTTGTAGTTTGACTTGGATTCTGCTGCAGCATCAAATTGTTTCGTCCACAACTCAACGCTCCGGACGAATTTGAAGGTGATTTCAATTGGGTTGGAAAGTGCACGAAATCTAGTTTCCAACGCAAAAAGAATCACCCAATTCGGAGTCCGTATGAAAAACTTGTGTGCGTTTTGAGTCAGGTATGTCTGTGCAGTCCGAATCTGAATCCAGAACGTGAGAGACTTGGACTCTATCTTCTCTTGGGCCAAAAGTGACGTGAGAGAACTTTTTGGACAGCAAATAAACATCTCTTTCTTCCTTATCTTCATATGTGAATTGTACAAATGTCCCATACACCTGCAATTAGACAAAACACAAAAGTGTGTGAAGTATTTTTGTTCTGGATAACATAAATAGATTATTGAATAGTTTGCACTAGAAATCACCTGACAAATATGCATATATGCAATATTTTTGGTCATATCCAAGGTAGTCATGTCCTCATCATCCTCCCCTTCTTGAAAATAAAGCCGTCCTCGGCGTTGCTTAATCTGAAATGTGGCTAACAAAAGAGACAAGGTGTACATGTTGTATATGTATATGTCATCCATTTTTACTTCCCTTGATTTTTGCATATATGACACATGAATAGATGAGTAACTTGCATAGTTCATAAAATCTAAAGCCAAAAAATTAGCACAAGAAGTAGAAGGCATGAAAATATTGCAACTCATTTTGCACATATAAGTGAAGCTCTTATTCATTTCAAAAGATTGACAATGTTCATCATTAAACCATCCCAACATTGGTGAATAAACCTTACTTGCATCAAATTTACATGCTACAACATGCTTAAATAAGCAAACATGCAATAAGTCATTCAACACAGAATCATCACCAAGATTAGAGGTCATATCAAAATGATTAAACATTGGTTCTTTTGCATCAATAGTTAATTCAATGGGTGCACTCAAAATTGTTGGTATTTCAGTTGTTTGATCACATGGCAAAGTCAAATTATCAACGTAGTCCTCTAAAATAGGTGGTGTGATCAAAGTAGTGGGTAGCTCATCAGATGGTGCATTCAAATTGACAAGGCATTCATCATTCTCATGTAGAGATGGAAGATCAGTACCTTTGTCATTACCTCTTATGATCAACTCAGATGATGTAGCCACTCTCGGGGGCGATGTGTCACATGGTGGAGGTGATGTAGTCCTGACAACAACGGATGTGGTTGTCATAGTATGCCTAGTAGTTGAAGGAACAATATTTTTGGGTTTTGTTTCTTGTTCTACTAATCATGACAGGATCCACAGTCAATTCATGGGCTTTGTCGATCGCGGGAGACGTGCCACCACCTTTGCAAATACCACAACCGTCACGAGAGGTGCACAAACATCCAAATGCACATGATCAGGTTAATGTATCTATACCACCATTTAATGGCCGTTTTAAACCTGCTTTATATATTGAATGGGAGTTCGACATAAAAAATATATTTGCTTCCCATAATTTCGATGAACATAAAAAGGTTAAGGTTGCGGTTGGTTCTTTCACTGGTTATGCTTTGGTTTGGTGGAGTGAATATTGTCGGTTACACCCTGATTATATACCTACTACTTGGGATGATTTGAAACTTGCCATGCGACATACTTTCGTCCCTGCTTATTATACTCGTGACATGATTAAGAAGTTGCAACACTTAAAGCAAGGTAGTGAAACTGTAACAAAATATTATGATGATTTACAAACTACCTTGTTGCATTCCTCTTTAGAAGAAAGTGAAGATGATTTTATGGATAGATTTTGGGGAGGATTAAACCGTGATATTCAAGAGATACTAATTCATGAAGAGTGTTATCCTATGGACCATTTGTTTCATCTTGCTTGCAAAGCTGAACAGGAAATAAAACGACGGGCTGGCCACGAGGAGAACAAGCGCACGGTGCACATTCCAAGAGTTGATATGATTGTTCCTTCAACTACTAGGCATACTATGACAACCACATCCGTTGTTGTGAAGACTACATCACCTCCACCATGTGACACATCGCCCCCTAGAGTGGCTACATCATTTGAGTTGATCATAAGAGGTAATGACAAAGGTACTGATCTTCCATCTCTACATGAGAATGATGAATGCCTTGTCAATTTGAATGCACCATCTGATGAGCTACCCACTATTTTGATCACACCACCTATTTTAGAGGACTACGTTGATAATTTGACTTTGCCATGTGATCAAACAACTGAAATACCAACAATTTTGAGTGCACCCATTGAATTAACTATTGATGCAAAAGAACCAATGTTTAATCATTTTGATATGACCTCTAATCTTGGTGATGATTCTGTGTTGAATGACTTATTGCATGTTTGCTTATTTAAGCATGTTGTAGCATGTAAATTTGATGCAAGTAAGGTTTATTCACCAATGTTGGGATGCTTTAATGATGAACATTGTCAATCTTTTGAAATGAATAAGAGCTTCACTTATATGTGCAAACTGAGTTGCAATATTTTCATGCCTTCTACTTCTTGTGCTAATTTTTTGGCTTTAGATTTTATGAACTATGCAAGTTACTCATCTATTCATGTGTCATATATGCAAAAATCAAGGGAAGTAAAAATGGATGACATATACATATACAACATGTACACCTTGTCTCTTTTGTTAGCCACATTTCAGATTAAGCAACGCCGAGGACGGCTTTATTTTCAAGAAGGGGAGGATGATGAGGACATGACTACCTTGGATATGACCAAAAATATTGCATATATGCATATTTGTCAGGTGATTTCTAGTGCAAACTATTCAATAATCTATTTATGTTATCCAGAACAAAAATACTTCACACACTTTTGTGTTTTGTCTAATTGCAGGTGTATGGGACATTTGTACAATTCACATATGAAGATAAGGAAGAAAGAGATGTTTATTTGCTGTCCAAAAAGTTCTCTCACGTCACTTTTGGCCCAAAAGAAGATATAGTCCAAGTCTCTCACGTTCTGGATTCAGATTCGGACTGTACAGACATACCTGACTCAAAACGCACACAAGTTTTTCATACGGACTCCGAATTGGGTGATTCTTTTTTTGTTGGAAACTAGATTTCGTGCACTTTCCAACCCAATTGGAATCACCTTCAAATTCGTCCGGAGCGTTGAGTTGTGGACGAAACAATCTGATGCTGCAGCAGAATCTGAGTCAAACTACAAGTCCAAAGGTGTTACATCACCTCCACTTGGGCCCATTGGCCTTGTACGACCTAGATTTAGTTTTAGGCTGCCTTGGGACGTCCTCCCACCTCCTTGGCCGCCATTCCTTACTCCTATATAAGTAGATCCATCTAGTAGCTTTTCCTTGGGTTTTGTTTAGATTAAAAGTTCGCCATAGCTGCAACTTCGCGTACTTCGTTTGTGTTCAACGACCAGACAAAGGCGTCACAGAACCCCACCTTGATCAATAAAGCATTCATCTTATATTCACAATATTCAGATTGCAATCTCAGTTTCTTGCTTGTTCTTCGTTTGCTCGCAGGAAACAGACCCTCGTGGTCAGGTTGATCGTGCTCCGGCGTGGTCAATAACCTCTCGGAGTTGGTTTAGCGATTGCTAAGGCGCGACATCCTCGCACGTTCGTAGTCGGATCGTCAAAGTCGACTGCCACCAAAGCGATATCCATCATCTCATCGAAAGACGGGACACCTTTGCCTCTATCATATTGACCACGCCGGAGCACGATCAACCTGACCACGAGGGTCTGTTTCCTGCGAGCAAACGAAGAACAAGCAAGAAACTGAGATTGCAATCTGGATATTGCGAATATAAGATGAAAGCTTTATTGATCAAGGTGGGGTTCTGTGACGCCTTTGTCTGGTCATTGAACACAAACGAAATACGCGAAGTTGCAGCTATGGCGAATTTTTAATCTAAACAAAACCCAAAGTCTAAACGATGCCCTAAGGGCTGTATATATGGAGGAAGAGGGGGGGAATTTCGTGGCCCTTGGTGGAGGGGTCCGAAATCAACCCTATCTCTTGTTTCCCCACACATACGGACTATAAAAATAGCCTATACTTATGTATTTCGAAATTACATGGGCCTGGCCCATTAATAAGGTGACGCATCACCTAAAATAGCCTCAGGATGAAATTTATGAAGTGGCATCTTGTATATTTCGTCCAAGGCTTCATGCACCCATTATGGTGGCTTCAAAGTCCTGAAATCATCACTTGTAACTCCGTTCTTGTTCCCCTTGTGATAGAGGCGGGGTGTCCCGATCTTTCGATGAGATGATAACTATCGATTTGGTGGAGACGACTTTGACGAGCCGAGTACAAACGTGCACGATGTTGTGCCTTAGCAATCGCTAAACCAATCTCCTGAGGTTATTGACCACGCCGGAAGCACGGTCAACCTGACCACGAAGGTCTATTCCTGCAAGCAATCGAAGAACAAGCAAGAATATGATAAAGCAATCTGAATATTGCGAATATAGATGAATTATTGATAAAGGTGGGGATCCGTAAACGGTCTTGGTCTGGTCGTTGGACACAAACAAAGTACACGAAGTTGCAATGGCTAACTTTTAACTAAACAAATCCCAAGGAAAAGCTACTAGATGGATCTACTTATATAGGAGCAAGGGGTGGCGGCCAAGGAGGTGGGAGGACGTCCCAAGGCAGCCTAAAACTAAATCTAGGTCATACAAGGCCAATGGGCCCAAGTGGAGGTGATGTAACACCTTTGGACTTGTAGTTTGACTCGGATTCTGCTGCAGCATCAGATTGTTTCGTCCACAACTTAATGCTCCGGACGAATTTGAAGGTGATTCCAATTGGGTTGGAAAGTGCACGAAATCTAGTTTCCAACAAAAAAAGAATCACCCAATTCGGAGTCCGTATGAAAAACTTGTGTGCGTTTTGAGTCAGGTATGTCTGTGCAGTCCGAATCTGAATCCAGAACGTGAGAGACTTGGACTCTATCTTCTCTTGGGCCAAAAGTGACGTGAGAGAACTTTTTGGACAGCAAATAAACATCTCTTTCTTCCTTATCTTCACATGTGGATTGTACAAATGTCCCATACACTTGCAATTAGACAAAACACAAAAGTGTGTGAAGTATTTTTGTTCTGGATAACATAAATAGATTATTGAATAGTTTGCACTAGAAATCACCTGACAAATATGCATATATGCAATATTTTTGGTCATATCCAAGGTAGTCATGTCCTCATCATCCTCCCCTTCTTGAAAATAAAGCCGTCCTCGGCGTTGCTTAATCTGAAATGTGGCTAACAAAAGAGACAAGGTGTACATGTTGTATATGTATATGTCATCCATTTTTACTTCCCTTGATTTTTGCATATATGACACATGAATAGATGAGTAACTTGCATAGTTCATAAAATCTAAAGCCAAAAAATTAGCACAAGAAGTAGAAGGCATGAAAATATTGCAACTCAGTTTGCACATATAAGTGAAGCTCTTATTCATTTCAAAAGATTGACAATGTTCATCATTAAACCATCCCAACATTGGTGAATAAACCTTACTTGCATCAAATTTACATGCTACAACATGCTTAAATAAGCAAACATGCAATAAGTCATTCAACACAGAATCATCACCAAGATTAGAGGTCATATCAAAATGATTAAACATTGGTTCTTTTGCATCAATAGTTAATTCAATGGGTGCACTCAGAATTGTTGGTATTTCGGTTGTTTGATCACATGGCAAAGTCAAATTATCAACGTAGTCCTCTAAAATAGGTGGTGTGATCAAAGTAGTGGGTAGCTCATCAGATGGTGCATTCAAATTGACAAGGAGTTCATCATTCTCATGTAGAGATGGAAGATCAGTACCTTTGTCATTACCTCTTATGATCAACTCAGATGATGTAGCCACTCTCGGGGGCGATGTGTCACATGGTGGAGGTGATGTAGTCCTGACAACAACGGATGTGGTTGTCAAAGTATGCCTAGTAGTTGAAGGAACAATCATATCAACTCTTGGAATGTGCACCGTGTGTTTGTTCTCCTCGTGGCCAACACGTCGTTTTATTTCCTGTTCAGCTTTGCAAGCAAGATGAAACAAATGGTCCATAGGATAACACTCTTCATGAATTAGTATCTCTTGAATATCACGGTTTAATCCTCCCCAAAATCTATCCATAAAATCATCTTCACTTTCTTCTAAAGAGGAATGCAACAAGGTAGTTTGTAAATCATCATAATATTTTGTTACAGTTTCACTACCTTGTTTTAAGTGTTGCAACTTCTTAATCATGTCACGAGTATAATAAGCAGGGACGAAAGTATGTCGCATGGCAAGTTTCAAATCATCCCAAGTAGTAGGTATATAATCAGGGTGTAACCGACAATATTCACTCCACCAAACCAAAGCATAACCAGTGAAAGAACCAACCGCAACCTGAACCTTTTTATGTTCATCGAAATTATGGGAAGCAAATATATTTTTTATGTCGAACTCCCATTCAATATATAAAGCAGGTCTAAAACGGCCATTAAATGGTGGTATAGATACATTAACCTGATCATGTGCATTTGGATGTTTGTGCACCTCTCGTGACGGTTGTGGTATTTGCATAGGTGGTGGCATGTCTCCTGCGATCGACAAAGCCCATGAATTGACTCTGGATCCTGTCATGATTAGTAGAACAAGAAACAAAATCCAAAAATAATATTCCTATAACTACTAGGATGTGGTGGTAAACGCTCACAGTAAAGCAAATATCAATGTCTTACAAGTTCTTACCATGCAGCAGGCGGTGATCGGCAACCAGCGGTGTCAAGTAACTCCGAATATTGAGTGAAGCAATTGCCAGGGGAGCGTACGTATACACGGTGTAGAAATATGTGGAGCTAGGTTGGCTATATATGGTAGCAAAAGATTAGCAATAATCAATTCAAAGATGCAATGTTGAATAAACGCTCAACGACGGTACTGTGCTGGTCCTAGGCTAGACCGGACTAGAGACGCGATCCTAGAACACTAATGAGGTCACGGCGTAGCACAACTAGCATCAATGAAGGATACTAAGTAGCTCTGGACAGCAAGATATAAGTGAAGATCACAACGGCAGTAAAGATAATGATGAAAAACAACTGCCAAACAGGATATACAACAACTCTCTCTCCAACTTTCCTCTTGAAAAGTTTGAGACAATTTTCTGATAAATTCTTTTAAAGAATGCTACTAACTCAAGCTTTCCAATGCAAAAAGAATCACTCAAGTCCGAGTTGATATGAGGAGTCAAAGAATTCTAAAACTGGCCTGAAAAATTGGAACAAGCTGTGTTCACGAACTTCAGAGGGCAAAAAGACCTATTTAGAAGCCGATTTTGAGGTGTCAAATATTGAACTTGCTTCTGCAACTATTTAGATGCGGCTCGTCGCTAGCTTCAATTTGAGTACTCACGGAGCCAAAACGGACTTCGTATGAGGAAGATACACCTGTTTTACTGAACAGTGCGCAAAACAGATTCCAATCCGAATTCAGGTACGAGATTGATTCTAGATAGATCCGATTTTTTTTCTTCTCTTTTTTTTCTCACGTTTTTTTTTCTTTTTCTTCTCTCTCTTTTTCTTTTTTTTCCTCTCTTTTTTTTCCTCTATCTTTTTTTTCTCCCTCTTTCCAAGACAAACTAGATAAGATGCAGATTGGATCAGGCGAAGATGTGAATGACCTCAACTATGATTATGACAATGAACAGTGCGTAGCACGTGGTGGAAATTAATGGATGGGATGGTGGACAGCGGAAGGGATAATGATGCAGTGGCGGCGTGACTAATGTGAACAGAACTCGAAACTCTAAAGGAACTAGACACTAAGACCAGCAACTAACACGACGATGCAACCGATAATTCAACTATGCAAGCAATGAATAGAAAATTGCAAAGGCTCAGACTAGCTTGGATAAATGATGAACGGATCTAACTTTTTTTTTGTGGCTTTTTCTTGGACAATAGGTAAGAAAATACATCTAATCTAGGAAAATCTGGAAATTCTCACCGAGCAACCTGAAAACTGATACCACTTGATAGAGGCGGGGTGTCCCGATCTTTCGATGAGATGATAACTATCGATTTGGTGGAGACGACTTTGACGATCCGACTACAAACGTGCACGATGTTGCGCCTTAGCAATCGCTAAACCAATCTCCTGAGGTTATTGACCACGCCGGAAGCACGGTCAACCTGACCACGAAGGTCTATTTCTGCAAGCAATCGAATAACAAGCAAGAATATGATAAAGCAATCTGAATATTGCGAATATAGATGAAGTATTGATAAAGGTGGGGATCCGTAAACGGTCTTGGTCTGGTCGTTGGACACAAACAAAGTACACAAAGTTACAATGGCTAACTTTTAACTAAACAAATCCCAAGGAAAAGCTACTAGATGGATCTACTTATATAGGAGCAAGGGGTGGCGGCCAAGGAGGTGGGAGGACGTCCCAAGGCAGCCTAAAACTAAATCTAGGTCGTACAAGGCCAATGGGCCCAAGTGGAGGTGATGTCACACCTTTGGACTTGTAGTTTGACTCGAATTCTGCTGCAGCATCAGATTGTTTCGTCCACAACTCAATGCTCCGGACGAATTTGAAGGTGATTCCAATTGGGTTGGAAAGTGCACGAAATCTAGTTTCCAACAAAAAAAGAATCACCCAATTCGGAGTCCGTATGAAAAACTTGTGTGCGTTTTGAGTCAGGTATGTCTGTGCAGTCCGAATCTGAATCCAGAACGTGAGAGACTTGGACTCTATCTTCTCTTGGGCCAAAAGTGACGTGAGAGAACTTTTTGGACAGCAAATAAACATCTCTTTCTTCCTTATCTTCACATGTGGATTGTACAAATGTCCCATACACCTGCAATTAGACAAAACACAAAAGTGTGTGAAGTATTTTTGTTCTGGATAACATAAATAGATTATTGAATAGTTTGCACTAGAAATCACCTGACAAATATGCATATATGCAATATTTTTGGTCATATCCAAGGTAGTCATGTCCTCATCACCTTGCGCATGCCATCATCTCCATGCTTGTTCTTGCTCCAATGTTCATCCTTCTCCAAGCTAGGCCCTTCATTTGTAAGCAAAACAAATGTATCCAATTAGGCAGCATCATATTCTCATGAACATTAGAATCATTACCAAGAAACGAAAGTACCTGGTAATTTAGTTGGTGTGCACGAGCTCTAGTAATTGGTCCAGTATGTATAGCAGCAGGGGCTGTGGGTGTAACAATTGTATTGATGTCCTCATCAATTTGACTCCATCAATTGTTTTTGGAACTTTGGCATCTTTGCCTAGTTCTTCCACCACATCATCCGCTACACCACCACCGACTTCTGCAACCTAACCAATTTTGTTCCCCATCGGATATGTGGTTGCGTCAGGAGTGATTTGAGTCTCCTAAGGTGTCTAGGCTACTTAGGGACGGTTGCTTCTTCATCAACCACCACCACCACCAGAACTTCCGCATAGGCTTACCAACCATACACTTCTTACACCCCAACTTAACCCGATTTTGTTTGTGTTGTGAGTTGTGTCTCCTAAGGTGTTTCGGCTACTTAGGAACCGTGCTTCCAACTCCGACTCACATAACCCAATAACCCTCCACTTCCGCATTACCTACTCGCATAACCCATCGTTGCATTCTCGCAATCCCATTGAGATTCCCTTGCCATTGCATCGATAACCCCTAGCCCATTTTGCGTCACTTGCCTATCGAAACTAGCCATTTGAGTATTGCCGGCAACGTTACTTGTGCACATTAGTGATCATCGAGCTACACCTCCCATTGCATACATACCATACAATAGGTATCATCTTGTTATCATATCATCTCGTGTGCCACAAGTTTGTTCCCGCATATACACAATAGCTATCTTGGTTTGTGCATTGTGCAAAAGTGGCCATACAAAAAAAAGAATAAAGCTTTTAAGCAAAGAAAAAGAGTGAATAAAGAGCTTGTAAGCAAGTGCCATAGCATCATACCACATTGTCATATAAGATCATCTTGGATCATAACACCGGGAACCATATATACATAGCATACTTGGGATAGAAGTCGTTGCATTTTTGTCTCCTATAGGTTGTGCACAAGTGTCGTATCCGCCTATTGAGCAATTTTGCTAGCGTCTCTCTAGAGTTGTACAACAAGAGCATTTTCCGTGGATTCCACATTTTGTGCTCATCCTTGGTTGCACGACTCCATTTATCTATCCGTGTGTGTGTTTCCGTGTGCCACATATTGCTATTGGTCTACTTGTTTCACTTGCGAATTTGTGAATCTCTTTCAACATTATTGACTCTTGCTAACATTTTGATAGAGGCTAAGGTGTCCCGATGTTTCGATGATATGGTGGCTATCGTTTTCTGTGGGAGTCGACCTTGATGATCCGACTACGGACGTGCGAGACGTCGCACCTTAGCAATCGCTAAACCAACTTCCGAGGGTTATTGACCACGCCGGAGCATGATCAACCTGACCACGAGGGTCTGTTTCCTGCGAGCAAACGAAGAACAAGCAAGAAACTGAGATTGCAATCGGGATATTGCGAATATAAGATGAAAGCTTTATTGATCAAGGTGGGGTTCTGTGACGTCTTGGTCTGGTCGTTGGACACAAACGAAGTACGCGAAGTTGCAGTTATGGCGAACTTTTAATCTAAACAAAACCCAAAGTCTAAACGACGCCCTAAGGGCTGTATATATGGAGGAAGAGGGGGGAATTTCGTGGCCCTTGAGGGTGGGGTCCGAAACCAACCCTAACTCTTGTTTCCCCACACATATGGACTCTAAAAATAGCCTATACTTAAGTATTTCGAAATTACATGGGCCTGGCCCATTAATAAGGTGACGCAGCACCTAGAATAACCTATGGACGAATATTATGAAGTGGCATCTTGTATAATTCGTCCAAGGCTTCATGCACTCCTTATGGCGGCTTCAAAGTCCTGAAATCATCACTTGTAACTCCGTTCTTGATCCCCTTGCGCATGCCATCAACTCCATGTGTGTTCTTGCTCCAATGTTCATCCTTCTCCAAGCTAGGCCCTTCATTTGTAAGCAAAACAAATGTATCCAATTTAGGCAGCATCATAATCTCATGAACATTAGAATCATTACCAAGAAACGAAAGTACCTGGTAATTTAATTGGCGTGCACGAGCTCTAGTAATTGGTCCAGTATATGTAACAGTAGGGGCTGTGGGTGTAACAATGGTATTGATGTCCTCATCATCCTCCCCTTCTTGAAATGAAGTCGTCCTCGACGGAAGCGCATCTTCCTCACCCAAATAAGGCTTCAAATCTGCAATGTTAAAAGTGGGACTAACCCCAAAATCTACAGGTAGCTCAAGTTTATATGCATTATCATTTATTTTCTCTAACACCTTATGATGAGGACATCAATACAATTGTTACACCCACAGCCCTGATAGAGGCAAAGGTGTCCCGTCTTTCAATGAGATGGTGGATATCGCTTTGGTGGCAGTGGACTTTGACGATCCGACTACGAACGTGCGAGGACGTCGCGCCTTAGCAATCGCTAAACCAACTCCGAGAGGTTATTGACCACGCCGGAGCACGATCAACCTGACCACGAGGGTCTGTTTCCTGCGAGCAAACGAAGAACAAGCAAGAAACTAAGATTGCAATCTGGATATTGCGAATATAAGATGAAAGCTTTATTGATCAAGGTGGGGTTCTGTGACGCCTTTGTCTGGTCGTTGAACACAAACGAAGTACGCGAAGTTGCAGCTATGGCGAACTTTTAATCTAAACAAAACCCCAAAGTCTAAACGATGCCCTAAGGGCTGTATATATGGAGGAAGAGGGGGGAATTTCGTGGCCCTTGATGGAGGGGTCCGAAATCAACCCTATCTCTTGTTTCCCCACACATACGGACTCTAAAAATAGCCTATACTTATGTATTTCGAAATTACATGGGCCTGGCCCAATAATAAGGTGACGCAGCACCTAAAATAGCCTCGGGACAATCTATGAAGTGGCATCTTGTATATTTCGTCCAAGGCTTCATGCACCCATTATGGTGGCTTCAAAGTCCTGAAATCATCACTTGTAACTCCATTCTTGTTCTTGCTCCAATGTTCATCCTTCTTCAAGCTAGGCCCTTCATTTGTAAGCAAAACAAATGTATCCAATTTAGGCAGCATCATATTCTCATGAACATTAGAATCATTACCAAGAAACGAAAGTACCTGGTAATATAGTTGGCGTGCACGAGCTCTAGTAATTGGTCCAGTATGTATAGCAGCAGGGGCTGTGGGTGTAACAATTGTATTGATGTCCTCATCATCCTCCCCTTCTTGAAATGAAGTCGTCCTCGACGGAAGTTCATCTTCCTCACCCAAATAAGGCTTCAAATCTGCAGTGTTAAAAGTGGGACTAACCCCAAAATCTGCAGGCAGCTCAAGTTTATATGCATTATCATTTATTTTCTCTAACACCTTAAAGGGACCATCAGCACGTGGCATTAACTTTGATTTGTGCAAATCAGGAAATCTATCCTTACGCAAATGTAACCAAACAAGATCTCCAGGTGCAAACACAACATGTTTTCTACCCTTATCTCCAGCAAGTTTATATTTAGCATTCATGCGCTCAATGTTTTCCTTAGTTAACTCATGCATTTTTAAAATCAATTCAGCACGTTGTTTAGCATCAAAATTAACCTTCTCCGAAGATGGAAGAGGCAACAAATCAATAGGTGCATGAGGTAGGAAACCATACACAACTTCAAAAGGGCACATCTTAGTAGTAGAATGCAATGAACGATTATAAGCAAATTCAATATGAGGCAAGCATTCCTCCCACATTTTCTTATTATTCTTCAAAATAGCCCTAAGCATAGTAGACAACGTTCTATTGACTACTTCAGTTTGTCAATCAGTTTGGGGGTGACAAGTAGTACTAAAAAGCAGTTTAGTCCCCAACTTAGCCCATAAACATCTCCAAAAGTGGCTAAGAAATTTAGTATCACGATCTGAAACAATAGTATTTGGCACACCATGCAAGCGAATAATTTCACGAAAGAACAAATCAGCAACATTAACAGCATCATCGCTTTTATGACATGGTATAAAGTGTGCCATTTTCGAGAATCTATCCACGACAACAAATATGCTATCCCTCCCCTTCTTTGTTCGAGGTAAACCTAAAACAAAGTCCATAGATATATCCTCCCAAGGAACACTAGGTACAGGCAAAGGCATATATAAACCATGAGGATTGAGTCGTGACTTAGCTTTTTGACATGTAGTGCATCGAGCAATAAAACGCTCAACATCCCGTCTCATCTTTGGCCAAAAGAAATGTGTAGCAAGTACGTCCTCCGTCTTCTTCACGCCAAAGTGTCCCATTAATCCTCCTCCATGCACCTCTCCAACAACAACAACAACAACGACTACCTCCACGTCGCGAAGCAGACCTCCGCCGAGCAAGCCGTGTTCCTCTTGCGTTTGGCCAAACTGTTGGTGCGGCTGTTGATACTTCTGTGGCTCCTGCTGCTGATGCGGAGGAGGATGATTATGTGGGAGACTATGAGGATGAGGTTGATCAAAATCAACACTACGTGCAGCCACCTGTACCACCACCAGCAGGTCGACCTCAGGTATATCTTCGTAATGGTAGGCCTGCACCACCACCTCAGGTACGAGATGATGTCCATATTCCTAAATTGAAATTGAATATTCCACCATTTGAGGGTAGATATGTTCCTGATATATATCTTACTTGGGAGTTAGAAACTGAACAACGATTTACATGTTTACAATATCCTGAGGAGAGACGAGTTGCTGCTGCCGTTTGTGCTTTCACTAGTTTTGCATGTGTATGGTGGTCTGAACATTGTAGATTATATCCTATTCCAACTACTTGGGCTGCTTTGAAAACTGCTATGCGTACGCGTTGGGTTCCACCATATTATCAACGTGAATTGCTTCAAAAATTGCAGCGTTTAAGACAAGGGAAAAATTCTGTAGAAGAATATTATCAGGAATTACAAACTGGCATCATTAGATGTGGTATTGTTGAGGAGAATGAAGCTATGCTTGCACGTTTTCTGGGTGGATTAAATAGAGAGATTCAGACCATTCTAGACTATAAGGAGTATACTAATATCACTCGTTTATTCCATCTTGCTTGTAAAGCTGAACGTGAAGTGCAGGATCGACAAGCATTGGGGCGAACTAACTTTTCTGCAGGCCGACCTTCATCATGGACACCACGTGCATCTTCTACTTCAACTGCACCAGCACCTCCATCCGGTGCCACCTCCAGCCTGATACAAGAAAACAGGCACAACCACCATTATCTGCTAAGAGCGCACCTGCGGGGCCTGCACAGCGTTCTTCTTCTTCCATGGCATCAACAGGGCACACAAGTGATATTATTTGTCGTCGTTGTAAGGGAGGAGGTCATTATGCGAGAGAATGCAAATCTCCGCGTGTGATGATTGCTACCGCGGATGGTGGATATGAGTCTGCTAGTGACTATGATGAGGAGACTTTGGCTCTTATTACACGTGAAGAACATGGTGGAGATGATTCTGATCATGAGACGCAATACATGGCTCCTGAAGACGCTGACAGGTATGAATGTTTAGTTGCTCAACGTGTTTTGAGTGTGCAGGTCACACAAGCTGAGAAAAATCAGAGGCACAATTTGTTCCATACCAAGGGAGTTGTGAAGGAACGTTCTGTGCGCGTCATCATAGACGGAGGGAGCTGCAACAACTTGGCTAGCATGGAGATGGTGGAGAAGCTTTCTCTCACCACAAGACCACATCCACATCCTTACTACATCCAATGGTTCAACAACAGCGGCAAGGTTAAGGTAACACGTACTGTTCGTGTGCATTTTAGTATCTCTACATATGCTGATTATGTTGATTGTGATGTGGTACCTATGCAAGCATGTTCCTTATTACTTGGTAGACCATGGCAATTTGATAAAAACTCTGTACACCATGGTAGAAACAATCACTATACTCTTGTTCATAAGGATAAAAATATTACTTTGCTTCCTATGACTCCTGATTCCATTTTTAAAGATGATATTAATAGAGCTAATAAAGCAAAACAGGAGAAGAATATGAGTGAAAATCAGATTGTGGCAAAAGAATTTGAGCAACAAATGAAGCCTAATAATAAACCATCTAGTGTTGCTTCTGAAATTAAATTGAAAAGTGCATGTTTATTTGCCACCAAATCTGATATTGATGAGCTAGATTTCAGCAAATCTGTTTGCTATGCTTTTGTGTGCAAAGAGGCATTATTTTCATTCGAGGACGTGCCTTCCTCTTTGCCTCCTGCTATCACTAACATTTTGCAGGAGTTCGCTGACGTTTTTCCACAAGACGTGCCACCGGGATTACCGCCTATTCGTGGGATTGAGCATCAGATTGACTTAATTCCCGGTGCTTCACTGCCAAACCGTGCACCATACCGTACCAATCCAGAGGAGACGAAGGAGATTATGCGTCAAGTACAAGAGCTTCTCGACAAAGGTTATATACGCGAATCCCTTAGTCCTTGTGCTGTTCCTATTATTCTAGTGCCGAAAAAGGATGGTACATCATGTATGTGTGTTGATTGTAGAGGCATTAATAATATTACTATTCGTTATCGTCATCCTATTCCTAGGCTAGATGATATGCTTGATGAATTGAGTGGCTCTACAATATTCTCCAAAGTTGATTTGCGTAGTGGCTACCATCAAATTCGTATGAAATTGGGAGATGAATGGAAAACAGCATTTAAAACTAAGTTTGGATTATATGAGTGGTTAGTCATGCCTTTTGGGTTAACTAATGCACCTAGTACTTTCATGAGATTAATGAACGAAGTTTTACGTGCTTTTATTGGACGATTTGTGGTGGTTTACTTTGATGACATATTGATTTATAGCAGATCTTTGGAGGAACATTTGGAACATTTACGTGCTGTTTTTATTGCACTACGTGATGCACGTTTGTTTGGTAACCTTGGGAAGTGCACCTTTTGCACCGACCGAGTATCTTTTCTTGGCTATGTTGTTACTCCACAGGGAATTGAAGTTGATAAAGCCAAGATTGAAGCTATTGAGAGTTGGCCGCAGCCCAAAACGGTCACACAAGTGAGGAGTTTTCTTGGCCTCGCTGGATTCTATAGGCGTTTTGTGAGAGATTTCAGCACCATTGCTGCACCTCTCAATGAGCTTACAAAGAAAGATGTGCCTTTTCTTTGGGGTACCGCACAGGAAGAAGCCTTCACGGTATTGAAAGATAAGTTGACACATGCTCCTTTACTCCAACTTCCTGATTTTAATAAGACTTTTGAGCTTGAATGTGATGCTAGTGGAATTGGATTAGGAGGTGTGTTATTACAAGATGGCAAACCTGTTGCATACTTTTCTGAAAAATTGAGTGGGCCTACTCTGAATTATTCTACTTATGATAAAGAATTATATGCTCTTGTTCGAACTTTAGAAACATGGCAACATTATTTATGGCCCAAAGAATTTGTTATACATTCTGATCATGAATCTTTGAAACATATTAAAAGTCAAGCTAAACTGAATCGTAGACATGCTAAATGGGTTGAATTCATTGAGACTTTCCCTTATGTCATTAAATACAAGAAGGGAAAAGAAAATGTTATTGCTGATGCATTGTCTCGTCGCTATACTATGCTTTCACAACTTGACTTCAAAATATTTGGTTTGGAGACCATCAAAGATCAATATGTGCATGATGCTGATTTTAAAGATGTAATGCAGAATTGTAAAGAAGGAAGAATGTGGAACAAGTTGTTGTTAACGATGGATTTGTGTTTCGTGCTAACAAGCTATGCATTCCAGCTAGCTCCGTTCGTCTTTTGTTGTTGCAGGAGGCACATGGAGGAGGATTAATGGGACACTTTGGCGTGAAAAAGACGGAGGACGTACTTGCTACACATTTCTTTTGGCCAAAGATGAGACGGGATGTTGAGCGTTTTATTGCTCGCTGCACTACATGTCAAAAAGCTAAGTCACGACTCAATCCTCATGGTTTATATATGCCTTTGCCTGTACCTAGTGTTCCTTGGGAGGATATGATAGAGGCGGGGGTGTCCCGATCTTTCGATGAGATGGTAACTATCGATTTGGTGGAGTCGACTTTGACGATCCGACTACAAACGTGCACGACGTTGCGCCTTAGCAATCGCTAAACCAATCTCCAGAGGTTATTGACCACGCCGGTGCACGATCAACCTGACCACGAAGGTCTATTCCTGCAAGCAATCGAAGAACGAGCAAGAATATGATAAAAGCAATCTGAATATTGCAAATATGTATGAAGTATTGATAAAGGTGGGGATCCGGAAGCGGTCTGGGTCTGATCGTTGGACACAAACGAAGTACACGAAGTTGCAATGGCTAACTTTTAACTAAACAAATCCCCCAAGGAAAAGCTACTAGATGGATCTACTTATATAGGAGCAAGGGGTGGCGGCCAAGGAGGTGGGAGGACGTCCCAAGGCAGCCTAAAACTAAATCTAGGTCGTACAAGGCCAATGGGCCCAAGTGGAGGTGATGTAACACCTTTGGACTTGTAGTTTGACTCGGATTCTGCTGCAGCATCAGATTGTTTCGTCCACAACTCAACGCTCCGGACGAATTTGAAGGTGATTCCAATTGGGTTGGAAAGTGCACGAAATCTAGTTTCCAACAAAAAAAGAATCACGCAATGCGGAGTCCGTATGAAAAACTTGTGTGCGTTTTGAGTCAGGTATGTCTGTGCAGTCCGAATCTGAATCCAGAACGTGAGAGACTTGGACTCTATCTTCTCTTGGGCCAAAAGTGACGTGAGAGAACTTTTTGGACAGCAAATAAACATCTCTTTCTTCCTTATCTTCATATGTGGATTGTACAAATGTCCCATACACCTGCAATTAGACAAAACACAAAAGTGTGTGAAGTATTTTTGTTCTGGATAACATAAATAGATTATTGAATAGTTTGCACTAGAAATCACCTGACAAATATGCATATATGCAATATTTTTGGTCATATCCAAGGTAGTCATGTCCTCATCATCCTCCCCTTCTTGAAAATAAAGCCGTCCTCGGCGTTGCTTAATCTGAAATGTGGCTAACAAAAGAGACAAGGTGTACATGTTGTATATGTATATGTCATCCATTTTTACTTCCCTTGATTTTTGCATATATGACACATGAATAGATGAGTAACTTGCATACTTCATAAAATCTAAAGCCAAAAAATTAGCACAAGAAGTAGAAGGCATGAAAATATTGCAACTCAGTTTGCACATATAAGTGAAGCTCTTATTCATTTCAAAAGATTGACAATGTTCATCATTAAACCATCCCAACATTGGTGAATAAACCTTACTTGCATCAAATTTACATGCTACAACATGCTTAAATAAGCAAACATGCAATAAGTCATTCAACACAGAATCATCACCAAGATTAGAGGTCATATCAAAATGATTAAACATTGGTTGTTTTGCATCAATAGTTAATTCAATGGGTGCACTCAAAATTGTTGGTATTTCAGTTGTTTGATCACATGGCAAAGTCAAATTATCAACGTAGTCCTCTAAAATAGGTGGTGTGATCAAAGTAGTGGGTAGCTCATCAGATGGTGCATTCAAATTGACAAGGCATTCATCATTCTCATGTAGAGATGGAAGATCAGTACCTTTGTCATTACCTCTTATGATCAACTCAGATGATGTAGCCACTCTCGGGGGCGATGTGTCACATGGTGGAGGTGATGTAGTCCTGACAACAACGGATGTGGTTGTCATAGTATGCCTAGTAGTTGAAGGAACAATCATATCAACTCTTGGAATGTGCACCATGCGCTTGTTCTCCTCGTGGCCAACACGTCGTTTTATTTCCTGTTCAGCTTTGCAAGCAAGATGAAACAAATGGTCCATAGGATAACACTCTTCATGAATTAGTATCTCTTGAATATCACAGTTTAATCCTACCCAAAATCTATCCATAAAATCATCTTCACTTTCTTCTAAAGAGGAATGCAACAAGGTAGTTTGTAAATCATCATAATATTTTGTTACAGTTTCACTACCTTGTTTTAAGTGTTGCAACTTCTTAATCATGTCACGAGTATAATAAGCAGGGACGAAAGTATGTCGCATGGCAAGTTTCAAATCATCCCAAGTAGTAGGTATATAATCAGGGTGTAACCGACAATATTCACTCCACCAAACCAAAGCATAACCAGTGAAAGAACCAACCGCAACCTTAACCTTTTTATGTTCATTGAAATTATGGGAAGCAAATATATTTTTTATGTCGAACTCCCATTCAATATATAAAGCAGGTTTAAAACGGCCATTAAATGGTGGTATAGATACATTAACCTGATCATGTGCATTTGGATGTTTGTGCACCTCTCGTGACGGTTGTGGTATTTGCAAAGCTGGTGGCACGTCTCCCGCGATCGACAAAGCCCATGAATTGACTCTGGATCCTGTCATGATTAGTAGAACAAGAAACAAAACCCAAAAATAATGTTCCTATAACTACTAGGATGTGATGGTAAAACGCTCACAGTAAAGCAAATATCAATGTCTTACAAGTTCTTACCATGCAGCAGGCGGTGATCGGCAACCAGCGGTGTCAAGTAACTCCGAATATTTAGTAAAGCGATTGCCAGGGGAGCGTACGTATACACGGTGTAGAAATATGTGGAGCTGGGTTGGCTATATATGGTAGCAAAAGATTAGCAATAATCAATTCAAAGATGCAATGTTGAATAAACGCTCAACGACGGTACTGTGCTGGTCCGAGGCTAGACCGGACTAGAGACGCGAGCCTAGAACACTAATGAGGTCACGGCGTAGCACAACTAGCATCAATGAAGGATACTAAGTAGCTCTTGACAGCAAGATATAAGTGAAGATCACAACGGCAGTGAAGATAATGATGAAAAACAACTGCCAAGCAGGATATACAACAACTCTCTCTCCAACTTTCCTCTTGAAAAGTTTGAGACAATTTTCTGATAAATTCTTTCAAAGAATGCTACTAACTCAAGCTTTCCAATGCAAAAAGAATCACTCAATTCCGAGTTGATATGAGGAGTCAAAGAATTCTAAAACTGGCCTGAAAAATTGGAACAAGTTGTGTTCACGAACTTTGGAGGGCAAAAACACCTATTTAGAAGCCGATTTTGAGGTGTCAAATATTGAACTAGCTTCTGCAACTATTTAGATGCGGCTCGTCGCTATCTTCAATTTGAGTACTCACGGAGCCAAAACTGACTTCGTATGAGGAAGATACACCCGTTTTACTGAACAGTGTGCAAAACAGATTCCAATCCGAATTCAGGTACGAGATTGATTCTAGATAGATCCAATTTTTTTCTTCTTCTCTCTTTTTTTCCTCACGCTTTTTTTTCTTTTTCTTCTCTCTCTTTTTCTTTTTTTTTCTTTCCTTTTTTTCTCTCTTTTTTCTCTCTTTTTTTCTCCCTCTTTCCAAGACAAACTAGATAAGATGCAGATTGGATCAGGCAAAGATGTGAATGACCTCAACTATGATTATGACAATGAACAGCGCGTAGCACGTGGTGGAAATTAATAGATGGGATGGTGGACAGCGGAAGGGATAATGATGCAGCGGCGGCGTGACTAATGTGAACAGAACTCGAAACTCTAAAGGAACTAGACACTAAGACCAGCAACTGACACGACGATGCAACCGATAATTCAACTATGCAAGCAATGAATAAAAAATTGCAAAGGCTCAGACTGGCTTGGATAAAGGATGAACAGATCTAACTTTTTTTTGTGGCTTTTTCTTGGACAATAGGTAAGAAAAAAATCTAATCTAGGAAAACTGGAAATTCTCACCGAGCAACTTGAAAACTGATACCACTTGATAGAGGCGGGGGTGTCCCGATCTTTCGATGAGATGATAACTATGGATTTGGTGAAGATGACTTTGACGATCCGACTACAAACGTGCACGACGTTGCGCCTTAGCAATCGCTAAACCAACTCCGAGAGGTTATTGACCACGCCGGAGCACAATCAACCTGACCACGAAGGTCTATTCCTGCAAGCAATCGAAGAACAAGAAAAATATGATAAAAGCAATCTAAATATTGCGAGTATATATGAAGTATTGATAAAGGTGGGGATCCGTAAGCGGTCTTGGTCTGGTCGTTGGACACAAACGAAGTACACGAAGTTGCAATGGCTAACTTTTAACTAAACAAATCCCAAGGAAAAGCTACTAGATGGATCTACTTATATAGGACCAAGGGGTGGCGGCCAAGGAGGTGGGAGGACGTCCCAAGGCAGCCTAAAACTAAATCTAGGTCGTACAAGGCCAATGGGCCCAAGTGGAGGTGATATAACACCTTTGGACTTGTAGTTTGACTCGGATTCTGCTGCAGCATCAGATTGTTTCGTCCACAACTCAACGCTCCGGACGAATTTGAAGGTGATTCCAATTGGGATAGAAAGTGCACGAAATCTAGTTTCCAACAAAAAAAGAATCACCCAATTCGGAGTCCGTATGAAAAACTTGTGTGCGTTTTGAGTCAGGTATGTCTGTGCAGTCCGAATCTGAATCCAGAACGTGAGAGACTTGGACTCTATCTTCTCTTGGGCCAAAAGTGACGTGAGAGAACTTTTTGGACAGCAAATAAACATCTCTTTCTTCCTTATCTTCATATGTGGATTGTACAAATGTCCCATACACCTGCAATTAGACAAAACACAAAAGTGTGTGAAGTATTTTTGTTCTGGATAACATAAATAGATTATTGAATAGTTTGCACTAGAAATCACCTGACAAATATGCATATATGCAATATTTTTGGTCATATCCAAGGTAGTCATGTCCTCATCAATTAATATCATCTTTCAAAATGGAATCAGGAGTCATAGGAAGCAAAGTAATATTTTTATCCTTATGAACAAGAGTATAGTGATTGTTTCTACCATGGTGTATAGAATTTTTATCAAATTGCCATGGTCTACCAAGTAATAAGGAACATGCTTGCATAGGTACCACATCACAATCAACATAATCAGCATATGTAGAGATACTAAAATGCACACGAACAGTATATGTTACCTTAACCTTGCCGCTGTTGTTGAACCATTGGATGTAGTAAGGATGTGGATGTGGTCTTGTGGTGAGAGAAAGCTTCTCCACCATCTCCATGCTAGCCAAGTTGTTGCAGCTCCCTCCGTCTATTATGACGCGCACAGAACGTTCCTTCACAACTCCCTTGGTATGGAACAAATTGTGCCTCTGATTTTGCTCAGCTTGTGTGACCTGCACACTCAAAACACGTTGAGCAACTAAACATTCATACCTGTCAGCGTCTTCAGGAGCCATGTATTGCGTCTCATGATCAGAATCATCTCCACCATGTTCTTCACGTGTAATAAGAGCCAATGTCTCCTCATCATAGTCACTAGCGGACTCATATCCACCATCCGCGGTAGCAATCATCACACGCGGAGATTTGCATTCTCTCGCATAATGACCTCCTCCCTTACAACGACGACAAATAATATCACTTGTGTGCCCCGTTGATGCCATGGAAGAAGAAGAACGCTGTGCAGGCCCCGCAGGTGCGCTCTTGGCAGATAATGGTGGTTGTGCCTGTTTTCTTGTATCACGGCTGGAGGTGGCACCGGATGGAGGTGCTGGTGCAGTTGAAGTAGAAGATGCACGTGGTGTCCATGATGAAGGTCGGCCTGCAGAAAAATTAGTTCACCCCAATGCTTGTCGATCCTGCACTTCACGTTCAGCTTTACAAGCAAGATGGAATAAACGAGTGATATTAGTATACTCCTTATAGTCTAGAATGGTCTGAATCTCTCTATTTAATCCACCCAGAAAACGTGCAAGCATAGCTTCATTCTCCTCAACAATACCACATCTAATGATGCCAGTTTGTAATTCCTGATAATATTCTTCTACAGAATTTTTCCCTTGTCTTAAACGCTGCAATTTTTGAAGCAATTCACGTTGATAATATGGTGGAACCCAACGCGTACGCATAGCAGTTTTCAAAGCAGCCCAAGTAGTTGGAATAGGATATAATCTACAATGTTCAGACCACCATACACATGCAAAACTAGTGAAAGCACAAACGGCAGCAGCAACTCGTCTCTCCTCAGGATATTGTAAACATGTAAATCGTTGTTCAGTTTCTAACTCCCAAGTAAGATATATATCAGGAACATATCTACCCTCAAATGGTGGAATACTCAATTTCAGTTTAGGAATATGGACATCATCTCGTACCTGAGGTGGTGGTGCAGGCCTACCATTACGAATATATACCTGAGGTCGACCTGCTGGTGGTGGTACAGGTGGCTGCACGTAGTCTTGATTTTGATCAACCTCATCCTCATAATCTCCCACATAATCATCCTCCTCTGCATCAGCAGCAGGAGCCACAGAAGTATCAACAGCAGCACCAACAGTTTGGCCAAACGCAAGAGGAACACGGCTTGCTCGGCGGAGGTCTGCTTCGCGACGTGGAGGTAGTCGTTGTTGTTGTTGTTGGAGAGGTGCGTTAGGTGCAGCGGGTGGTGGTGGTGAAAGACGCGCGAGCAATTCATGAAACTTGTTATCGAGCTTTGTTTCGAATGTCTTCTCAAGGCCAGTGATCTTCTCCATGGCCTCTTCAAAATTGTTCAGCACATCTTGCACCTGTTCAGTCATCATTTGCTGAAACTTATCATGAAGCTCCTTGTTCGATAAATTCTCCCAGTCAATCTCGTCGGCTTGTGATCCTGGCATGGTTTGCAGCAATAGAAACACACAAGAATATGATCCTACAGACTACGAACAAATGGTGGTGGTGGGTGTCACAAATCCGTCAAGCAAATCTCAAATTCTTACCAGTTCTTACCCAGCAGCAGGCGGTGATCGGCAACCGTTGTAGTCAAAAACTCTCAAAGCTTGGATAGAGCGATTACCAGGGAGAGTCAAACGCACGACGTAGATGTATGTGGAGCTGGGAAGGCTTATAATATGGTAGCAAAAAGGGTCAGCAATAATCAATTCAGAGATGCAAAGTTGAATAAATGCTCAACGACGGTACTGTGCTGGTCCTAGGCTAGACTGTGCTAGAGACGCGAGCCTAGAATACTAACAAAATCACGGCGCGGCACGTAAACAAGGGAAAAGCACACTCTGAATTTTTTTTTCGCTCTTTTTTTTTTGCTCTTTTTTTTGCGCTGCTTTTTTTTTGCGCAAAATCACTATAATGGCGAGTGTCTCAAAACTCTTCCTAGCTCAAACTGACAGGATAGGCACGAAATTTTTTCGACCAATTTTTTTTTTTCGACTGCCCGGACCCAAAAACTGGAAACGGGTCAAAAAAAACTTCCTATAATGGCACCTGTCTCAAAACACTCAGAAACACCTAAAAATAGGATAGCCAGAAATTTTTTCGAAAAATGCGTTTTCGAAAAATTTTGGGCCTAAACGGAGCGTGGCTACCCGACTCTTTTTTTTTCCGAAACCTACTCCGGCAAGGAAACACGAATCGGAATCTAGATGGATCTCGAAAACAAACCTAATATGCAAGGAACTCGGATTGGTGGTGGATATATGGTGGTGGTAGCGGTGGTAGTATATGGATATGGATATGAATCGGTGGTGGTATATGAATCGGTGGTGGTATATGGATACGGATTCGGAGCGGTGGCGGATAAGCGGTGGTGGTAGATGGCAGGGGCGATAATGATGGTGCGGCGGCGGCGTGACAACTTATGACCAGAACTCGAAACTCTAAAAGACTAGACTCTAAGACCAGCAACTAGACACGACGATGCAAACGCAAATTCAACAAAGCAAAACCCTAAAAAGATTATGCAAAGGCTCAGATTGGTTTGGATATGATGAACTAACCCTAATTTTTTTTGTGGCTTTTTCGTGGACTGTAGGTATGAAGAACAGACTCGATCTAAACTACGAAAAACTGTAAAATCTCACCGAGCAACCTGGAAATCTGATACCACTTGATAGAGGCAAAGGTGTCCCGTCTTTCGATGAGATGGTGGATATCGCTTTGGTGGCAGTCGACTTTGACGATCCGACTACGAACGTGCGAGGACGTCGCGCCTTAGCAATCGCTAAACCAACTCCGAGAGGTTATTGACCACACCGGAGCACGATCAACCTGACCACGAGGGTCTGTTTCCTGCGAGCAAACGAAGAACAAGCAAGAAACTAAGATTGCAATCTGGATATTGCGAATATAAGATGAAAGCTTTATTGATCAAGGTGGGGTTCTGTGACGCCTTTGTCTGGTCGTTGAACACAAACGAAGTACGCGAAGTTGCAGCTATGGCGAACTTTTAATCTAAACAAAACCTCAAAGTCTAAACGATGCCCTAAGGGCTGTATATATGGAGGAAGAGGGGGGAATTTCGTGGCCCTTGATGGAGGGGTCCGAAATCAACCCTATCTCTTGTTTCCCCACACATACGGACTCTAAAAATAGCCTATACTTATGTATTTCGAAATTACATGGGCCTGGCCCAATAATAAGGTGACGCAGCACCTAAAATAGCCTCGGGACGAAATCTATGAAGTGGCATCTTGTATATTTCGTCCAAGGCTTCATGCACCCATTATGGTGGCTTCAAAGTCCTGAAATCATCACTTGTAACTCCATTCTTGTTCTTGCTCCAATGTTCATCCTTCTCCAAGCTAGGCCCTTCATTTGTAAGCAAAACAAATGTATCCAATTTAGGCAGCATCATATTCTCATGAACATTAGAATCATTACCAAGAAACGAAAGTACCTGGTAATATAGTTGGCGTGCACGAGCTCTAGTAATTGGTCCAGTATGTATAGCAGCAGGGGCTGTGGGTGTAACAATTGTATTGATGTCCTCATCA